>NC_135335.1:21762421-21875788 GCF_023851605.1 Tamandua tetradactyla | reverse complement strand
TATCAATGATTTGTTCTATACTTGACACATTCAGAGGAAACCAGAGTAAAACTATTCTTCGTTCTTTGCATTATTCTATCCCCAAAAAGTAACATTAATTAAAGTGCACGTAAGTCAAACAGGTATAATAAATATTAAGGGAATCTATGAAAAAATAGAAAACAGAATGTATAATTATCAGCAAGAGGTAGAAAGAAAAAAAATTATTAAAAAGTGGTCTAATTATGTAAGAAAGCATAAAAATCATAGGATACATTTTAGTAGTACAATATAAGCTGATGGAAAGTAAACCGAAGAGTCAATGTTCACAATAAAATATGAAACTCACTGTCCTAGTTTGCTAGCTGCTGGAATGCAATATACCAGAAATGGAATGGCTTTTAAAAGCGTGAATTTAATAAGTTGCTAGTTTACAGTTCTAAGACCCAGAAAATGTCCCAATTAAAGCAAGTCTATAGAAATGTCCAATCAAAGGTATCCATCCAGGGAAAGATACCTTGGTTCAGGAAGGCCGATGAAGTTCAGGGTTTCTCTCTCAAGTGAGAAGACACTTGGTAATCATGACATCATCTGCTAGCTTCTTCTCCTGGCTTTCTCTTTCCCAAAGCTCCCTGGGAGATATTTATCTTCTTCATCTCCAAGGTCGCTGGTTGGTGGACTCTGCTTCTCATGGTTCTGTCATTCTGCTCTGCACTCTCTGAATCTCTTTCTTTCTCTAAAATGTTTCCTCTTTTATAGGACTCCAGAAACTTATCAAGACCCACCCAAATGGGTGGAGACATGTCACCACCTAATCCAGCTTAACATCCACACTTGATTAAATCACATCTCCAGGGAGATAATCTGATTACAGTTTCAAACATACAGTATTGAATAGGGATTATTATGCCCTCATGAAATGGGATTTAGATTAAACCATGGCTTTTCTAGCGGACATACATCCTTACAAATCAGCACACTCACTAATTAAACAAACTCAGTGAGCATGAAAGCACAAGGATAGACCTACGGATAATAGGCTCCAACTACACAATCCAATGTAAACTGCTACTCATATATCAATGTCAGAGAACAGAGAGTTTTACATTTTCATCACTATGAAAGATAAGATGGAAACTACAAAATGAGAAACAGAACAATACAAATTAATTACTTCAAAGGATCTAAAATAAAGATACAAGTGGAAGTAGACAAATCCATGATCATCAGGGGTATTTTTACATATTTCTCACAGTTTTTATTTATGAAACAATAAAAACTTGATCTGAAAAATAAATCAACCAGATTTTCCTAACAAAACTTTGCTTAGCTCAGGTCCATCACTTCTGAAAATATTTTCAGCACCATTGGATTCCACAACTTGTATGTCTCAGGAGGAAATGCCAAATTGGAGCAAGGGGTGGCCATGAAGTGAGTGGCTATGAAAATGTTCCATGAGGAAATGTATTACCTAGAAAGCCTAGAGATTTAAAAAGTATCTGCCCCTTATCACATGTGTTTTCACAGTAAATGTCCCGATCAGAGTATGGATGCTTCAAGTTTGGGAGCTGACCCAGTTTAGGTATGAAAAAGGATGAAGAAAGCATGTAAAACTGATGGCAACTTCCAAACCTTGTAAATCCGTGTTTATTGAACAGTTGTAATGTTGACCAAAATAAGAGAGTTACTTAGGACTGATCTAGTTTCCTAGTTGCCATAATGCAACATACCTGAACAGAGTGACTTTTAAAAAGGGAATTAATCAGATGCTAGTTTCTGTTCTAAGGCCAAGAAAATGTCCCAATTAAAAAAGTCTAAAGAAATGTTCAATCTAAGGTATCAAAGAAATATACCTTTTCGAGAAGGCTGATTAAGTTCAGGGTTTCTCTTAAGTGGAAGGGCACATGGTGAGCACAGTCAGAGCTTCTTTCTCATCTGGAGAGGCACGTGGTGAATACAGCATCATTTGCTAGCTTCTTCTCTCCTGGCTTCTGGTTTCATGAAGCTCCCCAGGAGGCATTTTCCTTCTTTACTACCAAAGGTTTCTGGTTCGTGGACTCTCTGCTTTGTGGTGCTGCAGCATTCTCTGCTCTCTCTGAATCTCTCATTCTCCAAAATGTTTCCTCTTTTATAGGACTCCAATAAACCGATCAAGACCCATCCAAATGGGTGGAGACATGTCATCACCTAATCCAGTTTAACAGCCACTATTGACTAAATCACATTATCCAGGGAGATGATCTGATCACAGTTTCAAACATACAGTATTGAATATGGACTAATCCACCTTTATGAAATGGGATTTTGATCAAAACATGGCTTATCTAGGGGTCATGCTTCCTTTCAGTCCAGCACAAGGACTCTATGCATATCACAAATAACATTGTTTTCTTTTCATTCTCTTAGCCATTACCACTGAGTCAACAGAGGCAAAGAAAAAGACCTAAAAAAGAGATTCACAGCATAAATCCAAATAAGAAATAAAATATGAAAAGCTTATATAATCAAATATGTATATACATATATACACTTAAATAAGTGTACATGTATAGCTGCATAGATTTATATGAAACATCAAAATGGAATCTATTTTTTAAGGAAAAGCAGTGATACTGAAAGAGTGGAGAAGAGGCATCATACTGGTGGGGACATATGTAGGATAAAAATAAAATCACCTGAAGGCTTTGGCATTTCAAAAGCCTTATGATTATACAGTGAGGATGAAATGAATGATTTCCTGGAGTCACAAGAACAACTTGCATGATTCAAGAAGAACTAGAAGACCTCTACAAACCAATCACAAATAATAAATTGAAACAGGCCTCAAAAAACCCCAATGAAGAAAATCCCAGAACCAGATAGCTTCATTGATAAATTCTACCAACCATTACAAGAAGAATTAGTACCAATCCCACCAAATTCTTCTGAATAGTTGAAGAGAGAACATTACCTAACTCAGTATATGAAGTCAACATCACCCTATTACCAAAGAGCCTGATATTGTACAAACAAAAGAAAATTGCAGAACAATGTCTCTAAAGAATATAGCTACAAAAATATTCAACCAAATACTTGCAAATCAAAGCAACTGTGCATTAAAAAATTACACACCACAATCGAGTGGGTTTTACCCTATGTATGAAGGAGTGGTTCAACCTAAGAAAATAAATTAATACAATACACCACACTTACAAATTGAAGTAGAAAAATAACATGACCTCCTGGTTGATGCAGAAAAGGCATTTGAAAAGTTCCAGCTTCCTTTCTTGACAAAAACCATTGAAAAGGTAGGAATAAAGTTCCTCAGCATGATAAAGTACTTGTATGAACAACCCACTGCTAACATCAAAATCAATGGGGAAAAACTGACAGCTTTCTATCTAAGATGGGGAACAAGGCAATGATGTCCACCATCACCACTGTTATTCAAATATGTGCTACAGATTCTAGCTAGAGCAATTTGGCAAGAAAAAGAAAAGTCAGGCAACTTGGAAAGAAAGAAATAAAACACTAACTTTTTGTAGACAAAATGACCCTATATTTAGAAAATCCTGGAAAGCCTACAACAAAACTACTGTCAGCAAAATGACAGGATGCCAGATCAACACACAAAAATCCATGATGTTTCTATATAATCATAATGAGCTATCTGAGGAGGAAATCAGGAAAAAAATCCATTGATACTAGCAAGCATTAAATAGCTAGTATTAAATAGCTAACAATTAACTTAAAGTGGTAATGAAAGAATTAAATAGCTAGTATTAAATAGCTAGCAATTAACTTAAAGTGGTAATGTTTCTGCATTTAGAAAAGTACAGAATATTGCTAGAAGAAATCAAAGAGCTAAAAACTGAAAGGACACTCTATGTTCATGGATTGGAAAGCTAGATGTCATTAAATTGTCAATTCTATGTAAATTGATCTACAGATTCAATGTAATACCAATCAGAATTCCAACAGTCAACTTGGCAGAAATGGAAAAGCCAATAATCAGATAGAATTGGAAGGGTAGGGGGGCCTTGAATAGCCAAAAATACCTTGAAAAAAGAAGAAAGTTGGAGAACACATGATTCCTGACTTTAAAGCATATTACAAAGTTACAGTGGCCAAAAGAGCATAGTACTGACCCACTCCCCAGTGGGGCCTGTTCATGGTGGTTCTGGGGTCTTCAGCATTTTTCCTGGTCTAGTCCTGAACCTGCCCAAAGTGGAGGTAGTGGAGCTTGAGATTCTTGCTGGTGTGAAATAATTGAGTAAAAACTGGTGGTGGTTGGAGCAGGTGGTGTTGGGAGAAGTGCACTGACAAAATCCAGAACCACTTTTTAGATGAGTACAATCTCATCATAGAAGATTCTTAATAAAAATAGGTGGTTATAGATGGTGAAAACTGTCTGTTGGATGTACTGGATACAGATGGACAAGAGGGGTACAGTGCCATGAGGGACCAACACATGAGGTCAGGTGAAGACTTCCTTTATGTGTTTGCCATCAAAAATAGCATGCCATTTGCAGATATTAACTCTGCAGGGAGAAGATTAAGTGAGTTAAAGATTCAGATGATGTGCCTATAGTGCTGGTAGGAAACAAATGTGATTTGTCAACAAAGACAGTTGACACAAACAATCCCATGAACTGGCCAAGAGTTATGGGATTCCATTCATGGAAACCTCAGCCAAGTCCAGATAGATTGTTAAAGATGCCTTATATATAGTGGTTAGAAAAATGTCAATACTGAATGACAAAACTCAACAGCAGTGATGATGGAACTCAAGGTTGTATGCAGTTGCCATGTATGGGGATGTAACAAGATACTTATAAATTTCTATCACCAGAAATGAGCCACATTCAAGTTACTCTGATGCTCGGTTCTGACTTCTCTGGGGGAAGTCAGAGAATATTCCTGTTGCTATCTTCAGTCTCACTGAGACGCTCCTAAACTTCCTCAACTCTCAGTAAATCAATATGTTATTCCTTATTTGAGAAGTTTTTAGAATAACTACCTTCTCACTTGGTTGTTTGACCAGAGAGATGCACTGCCTGTTACTCCCAAGTATTTTTCTGACCTGAGTGTCCTTTCCCCTATCCCACCCTCACCCTCTGCCACCCCAGGTTTTTCATCTGAAAAGCAGTTCATGCTCTGAAACAGAGAATCAAACTGTACACATGAAATTTTGCTGAAAACGGTGTGTTGAGCTCTAAAGAAGCAACTGTTGGGGACTTTTTTTTCCCTTTTTACTTTGAGCTCAGTATTGGGGAAAATGTCATAAATTAATCTTTTGCAGGAATATAGTTAATGTTACTGTTTGGTTGCTTTGTAATGTTTTTGGTTACATTCTGTAAAGTGGTATCTGCTCTGTATTCATGATTTTTTTATTCTAGCCTAGTCTTCTCAACTTTTGTGCAATTAAATTCAACTTTCATAATAAAGTGTCTTTTTCCAAAAAGACTTCCTTTACAGTGGACTTCCATTACCAGATTTCAGTGGAGTCAATGTTTCAAAAACCATTATGAAAATGAGTGAGGAAATATAAATATATATCAGTCTGTCCTTTGAGGTAAAGACACATCTATATGGTAACAGATGCCATTTCTTGCATGTATTAAGTTGGTCTTCCAGAGGCCTGTTTTTACGTTCTCCAAAGAGAAAGTTGAAACTGGAAATAGTTATGAATAATTTCTCTTAATTTTTATTTAATCTCCACATTTGTTTGTAGGTTACCTATATAAAGTATGCTATTTGTTTCTTCTGGCTTACTTATAAACATACACTCAGTGAAGTTCTACTTCTTTTCAAATCTGGGTCATACAAGAGCTCTATATTTGCAGTTGTTCAGATATTGTAAAAAAGTTGGTTGCAGTTTTATTTAACAGCTGTGAGCAATTATTTTCAAGTCTCAAATGCAATGTATTAACAGGCTTGATAATAATTAACATCTAATACAGGCAAACTCATTTTCACTGCATATCATGATATTTTGATGATGAATATATCTATTCCTCAATCTCCTTCTCATTGAATCCTGTGCCCCCTGCCCCACATGGATGGGTACTTGCTGAATTATTTCATTTAGGTAAAGTATGGTACTAATGAAACAAGAGCAGTTTCAAAACTTGAACAAGCCAGTTAGCATGACAGAGAGAGGAATTCTTCCACATTAGCATAGTGCATCAGTAATTCCAGCTAGTAGCTTTACCAGATGCACACTATAAACCCTGCAAGAAAAGAGACCAGTTAGCACAAATCTTTCACCATGATGTGGTGTACAAGGAGGGTCAATTTAGGATGCTTTATGAATAAAGTATTTAGATCTTTTAAAAGCCATGTACAAACTCTAAATTAACCCAACAGTTTTTCTCATTAAATATTTTTTCAGAATGATGCCTTAAATCAAAACTTTAAAAAAATTTTCTTTATACATGTTACCTGATGATGGATTTAAAACAGAAGTTAGTCTATATATCATAGAAAACCAAAGTTGATGAATTTGTTCAAGAAAAATAGTTTTTGAATTGAAATTGGTGTTAACAAAGGAAAAGAAATTATAAAATAGACCTGAATAACTTTTTTATTAATTAAAAAAATTAACTAACACGACATTTGGAAATCATTCCATTCTACATATGCATTCAGTAATTCTTAATATCATTACATACATGTATGATAATCATTTCTTAGTACATTTGCATCAATTTAGGAAAAGAACTAGCAAAACAACAGAAAAAGATATAGAATGATAATATAGAGAAAAAAATAAAAATAATAATAAAAATAAAAAACAGAAAAAATACGTAAAAAAAGAAAAAGAAAAAAGCAAAAAACACAAACAAACAAACAAAAACTATAGCTCAGATGCAACTTCATTCAGTGTTTTAACATAATTACATTACACTTAGGTAGTATTGTGCTGTCCATTTTTGAGTTTTTGTATCTAGTCCTGTTGCACAGTCTGTATCCCTTCAGCTCCAATTACCCATTATCTTACCCTGTTTCTAACTCCTGATGGTCTCTGTTACCAATGACATATTCCAAGTTTATTCTCAAATGTTGGTTCACATCAGTGGGATCATACCATATTTGTCTTTAAGTTTTTGGCTAGACTCACTCAGCATAATGTTCTCTATGTCCATCCATGTTATTACATGTTTCATAAGTTTATCTTGTCTTAAAGTTGCATAATATTCCATTGTATGTATATACCATGGTTTGTTTAGTCACTCGTCTGTTGATGGACATTTTGGCTGTTTCCATCGCTTTGCAACTGTAAATAACGCTGCTATAAACATTGGTGTGCAAATGTCTGTTTGTGTCTTTGCCCTTAAGTCCTTTGAATAGATACCTAGCAATGGTATTGCTGGGTCATATGGCAATTCTATATTCAGTTTTTTGAGGAACAGCCAAACTGCCTTCCACAGTGGTTGCACCATTTGACATTCCCACCAACAGTGGATAAGTGTGCCTCTTTCTCCGCATCCTCTCCAGCACTTGTGATTTTCTGTTTTGTTGATAATGGCCATTCTGGTGGGTGTGAGATGATATCTCATTGTGGTCTTGATTTGCATTTCTCTAATGGCAAGGGACATTGAGCATCTCTTCATGTGCCTTTTGGCCATTTGTACCTCCTCTTCTGAGAGGTGTCTGTTCAAGTCGTTTTCCCATTTTGTAATAGGGTTGGCTGTCTTTTTGTGGTTGAGTTGAACAATCTCTTTATAAATTCTGGATACTAGACCTTTATCTGATATGTCGTTTCCAAATATTGTCTCTCATTGTGTAGGCTGTCTTTCTACTTTCTTGATGAAGTTCTTTGATGCAAAAGTGTTTAATTTTGAGGAGCTCCCATTTATTTCTTTCTTTCTTCAGTGCTCTTGCTTTAGGTTTAAGGTCCATAAAACCGCCTCCAATTGTAAGTTTCATAAGATATCTCCCAACATTTTCCTCTAACTGTTTTATGGTCTTAGACCTAATGTTTAGATCTTTGATCCATTTTGAGTTAACTTTTGTATAGGGTGTGAGATACGGGTCTTCTTTCATTCTTTTGCATATGGATATCCAGTTCTCTAGGCACCATTTCTTGAAGAGACTGTTCTGTCCCAGGTGAGTTGGCTTGACTGCATTATCAAAAATCAAATGTCCATAGATAAGAGGGTCTATATCTGAGCACTCTATTTGATTCCATTGGTCGATATATCTATCTTTATGCCAGTACCATGCTGTATTGACCACTGTGGCTTCATAATATGACTTAAAGTCAGGCAGCGTGAGACCTCCAGCTTCGTTTTTTTTCCTCAAGATACTTTTAGCAATTCGGGGCACACTGCCCTTCCAGTTAAATTTGCTTATTGGTTTTTCTATTTCTGAAAAATAAGTTGTTGGGATTTTGATTGGTATTGCATTGAATCTGTAAATCAATTTAGGAAGAATTGACATCTTGACTATATTTAGTCTTCCAATCCATGAACATGGTATGCCCTTCCATCTATTTAGGTCTTCTGTGATTTCTTTTAACAGTTTTTTGTAGTTTTCTTTGTATAGGTCTTTTGTCTCTTTAGTTAAATTTATTCCTAAGTATTTTATTCCTTTATTTGCAATTGTGAATGGAATTCGTTTCTTGATTTCCCCGTCAGCTTGTTCATTGCTAGTGTATAGAAACGCTACAGATTTTTTAATGTTGATCTTGTAACCTGCCACTTTGCTGTACTCATTTATTAGCTCTAGTAGTTTTGTTGTGGATTTTCCCAGGTTTTCGATGTATAGTATCATATCATCTGCAAACAGTGATAGTTTTACTTCTTCTTTTCAAATTTTGATGCTTTGCATTTCTTTTTCTTGTTTAATTGCTCTGGCTAGAACCTCCAACACGATGTTGAATAACAGTGGTGATAATGGACATCTTTGTCTTGTTCCTGATCTTAAGGGGAAAGTTTTCAATTTTTCCCCATTCAGGATGATATTAGCTGTGGGTATTTCATATATTCCCTCTATCATTTTAAGGAAGTTCCCTTGTATTCCTATCTTTTGAAGTGTTTTCAACAGGAAAGGATGTTGAATCTTGTCAAATGCCTTCTCTGCATCAATTGAGATGATCGTGTGATTTTTCTGCTTTGATTTGTTGATATGGTGTATTACATTAATTGATTTTCTTATGGTGAACCATCCTTGCATACCTGGGATGCATCCTACTTGGTCATGATGTATAATTCTTTTAATGTGTTGTTGGATACGATTTGCTAGAATTTTATTGAGGATTTTTACATCTATATTCATTAGAGAGATTGGTCTGTAGATTTCTTTTTTTGTAATATCTTTGCCTGGTTTGGGTATGAGGGTTATGTTGGCTTCATAGAATGTATTAGATAGCTTTCCCTCCACTTTGATTTTTTTGAAGAGTTTGAGGAGAGTTGGTACTAATTCTTTCTCGAATGTTTGATAGAATTCACATGTGAAGCCGTCTGGTCCTGGACTTTTCTTTTTAGGAAGTTTTGAATGACTGATTCAAAATCTTTACTTGTGATTGCTTTGTTGAGGTCATCTATTTCTTCTTGAGTCTAAGTTGGTTGTTCATGCCTTTCCAGGAACCCGTCCATTTCATCTACATTGTTGTATTTATTAGTGTAAAGTTGTTCATAGTATCCTGCTATTACCTCCTTTATTTCTGTGAGGTCAGTGGTTATGTCTCCTCTTCCATTTCTGATCTTATTTATTTGTGTCCTCTCTCTTCTTCTTTTTGTCAATCTTGCTAAGGGCCCATCAATCTTATTGATTTTCTCATAGAACCAACTTCTGGTTTTGTTGATTTTCTCAATTGTTTTCATGTTCTCAATTTCATTTATTTCTGCTTTAATCTTCATTATTTCTTATTTCTTTCCTTTTGCTTGCTTTGGGGTTATTTGCTGTTTTTCTCCAGTTCTTCCAAGTGGACAGTTAAATCCTGAATTTTTGCCTTTTGTTCTTTTCTGAAATAGGCATTTAGGGCAATAAATTTCCCGGTTAGCACTGCCTTTGCTGTATCCCACAGGTTTTGATATGTTGTGTTTTCGTTTCCATTCCCCTCGAGATATTTACTAATTTCTCTTGCAATTTCTTCGTTGACCCACTCGTTGTTTAATAGTGTGTTATTGAGCCTCCACGTATTTGTGAATTTTCTGGCACTCTGCCTATTATTGATTTCCAACTTCATTCCTTTATGATCCGAGAAAGTTTTGTGTATGATTTCAATCTTTTTGAATTTGTTAACACTTGCTTTGTGATCCAGCATATGGTCTATCTTTGAGAATGTTTGATGAGCACTTGAGAAAAAGGTGTATCCTGCTGTTGTGGGATGTAATGTCCTACAAATGTCTGTTAAGTCTAGCTCATTTATTGTAATATTCAAATTCTCTATTTCTTTATTGATCCTCTGTCTAGATGTTTTGTCCATTGATGAGAGTGGGGAATTGAAGTCTACAACTATTATGGTATATGTGTCTATTTCCCTTTTCAGTGATTGCAGTGTATTCCTCACATATTTTGGGGCATTCTGGTTCAGTGGGTAAATATTTATGATTGTTATGTCTTCTTGTTTAATTGTTCCTTTTATTAGTAGATACTATCCTTCTTTGTCTCTTTTAACTGTTTTACATTTGAAGTCTAATTTGTTGGGTATTAGTATAGCTACTCCTGCTCTTTTCTGGTTGTTATTTGCATGAAATATCTTTTCCCAACCTTTCACTTTCAACCTATGTTTATCTTTGGGTCTAAGATGTGTTTCCTGTAGACAGCATATAGAAGGATTCTGTTTTTTAATCCATTCTGCCAGCCTATGTCTTTTGATTGGGGAATTCAGTCCATTGACATTTAGTATTATTACTGTTTGGATAATACTTTCCTCTAACATTTTGCCTTTTGTATTATATATGTCATATCTGGTTTTCCTTCTTTCTACACTCTTCTCCATACCTCTCTCTTCTGTCTTTTCATATCTGACTCTAGTGCTCTGCCGGGATAGCCGCAGCCGGGCTGCTTCGCGGCCAGAACCCTGGGTGAGAGGGGGCGAGCTCGCTGGGTGTAAACCTGAGGTAAGCAGAACCTAGCCGTCTCAGCTAGGGGACTGAAGGACTTGAGCCAAAGGCCAATTAATCAGCACAAAGCTTTTTTATTGTTACATTGTATAAGCTATAAGTACTGAGGGGGCTCAAGTGCACAAAAGACCCCAAGGCTTCAGGGAGCTCAGGTTATATACAGTTGCACAGGGGGAGGAGTAGGGGAGAGGGTAGGGGGTTTGGAGAGCCAATTACACAAGCTAAAAGGTAGTTGCTAGGCAAGGGCGGCAGAAGAGGGTTAGAGGCAAGGACAGAATAACAGGAAGGCTTGTAGTTTTGAGATAAGCTACTGAGATGGGAGGTTTACGATGAGAGGGGGAAGGGAGAACAGTGAGTTAGGCTACAGACATGAGAGGCAGGGAGAGAATACGGAAATGATTAAAAAGATTTTTTAAGTATGGTTAGGCTCCAATCCCTGAGAAATATGCCACAGTGCTCCCTTTAGCATTTCTTGCAGAGCTGGTCCCTTGGTCACAAATTTTCTCAGTGACTTTTTGTCTGAAAATATTTTAATTTCTCCCTCATTTCTGAAGGACAATTTTGCTGGATATAGAAGTCTTGGCTGGCAATTTTTCTCTTTTAGTAATTTAAATATATCATCCCACTGTCTTCTAGCTTCCATGGTTTCTGCTGAGAAATCTACACATAGTCTTATTGGGTTTCCCTTGTATGTGACGGATTGTTTTTCTCTCGCTGCCTTCAAGATCCTCTCTTTCTCTTTGACCTCTGACATTCTAACTAGTAAGTGTCTTGGGGAACGCCTATTTGTGTCTAATCTCTTTGGGGTGTGCTGCACTTCTTGGATCTGTAATTTTAGGTCTTTCATAAGAGTTGGGAAATTTTCAGTGATAATTTCTTCCATTAGTTTTTCTCCTCCTTTTCCCTTCTCTTCTCCTTCTGGGATACCCACTACACATTTATTTGTACGGTTCACATTGTCCTTGAGTTCCCTGATACCTTGTTCAAATTTTTCCATTCTTTTCCGGATAGTTTCTGTTTCTTTTTGGAATTCAGATGTTTCATCTTCCAAATCACTAATTCTATCTTTTGTTTCTTTAAATCTGTCGTTGTAGGTATCCATTGTTTTTTCCATCTTTTCTACTTTATCTTCCACTTCCATAAGTTCTGTGATTTGTTTTTTCAGTTTTTCTATTTCTTCTCTATGTTCAGCCCATGTCTTCTTCATGTCCTCCCTCAATTTATCGATTTCGTTTTTGAAGAGGTTTTCCATTTCTGTTCATATATTCAGCATTAGTTGTTTCAGCTCCTGTATCTCATTTGAACTATTGTTTTCTTCGTTTGACTGGGCCATATGTTCAATTTTCTGAGCGTGATCTGTTATCTTCTGCTGGCGTCTGGGCATTTAGTCAGATTTCCCTGGGTGTTCGACCCCACAGGTTGAAAGATTTTTCTGTGCAATCTCTGGGTTCTGTTTTTCTTACCCTGCCCAGTAGGTGGCGCTCGTGGCACGCGTTTGTCTATGGGTTCCACCAGTGAAAGTTGCTGTGGGTCCTTTAACTCTGGAAAATTCTCACCGTAGGGGAGGTTTGGCAGCCGAAGCGTCTTGGAAGAATGCTAGCCGGCCTGGGGTTCCGAATGCGGGGAGGGTCGCCGGCCGCCGCAGCACGGGAGAGCGTCCGGCCGAATTAGCTAGTCGGCCCGGGGCACCAAGCGTGGCGGGAGGGCGCCAGCTGTCGCAGCCCGGGAGAGTGCACTATTCCCAGCCAACGGGGGAGTCACGTGTTTGGAAGGGATCCCCCGGTCACTGTTCTCCGCAGTCTGGGGATTTCCGACCCAACTATCTCAGTTGTTCCGGGGGGGCCTCGTGTGTTGGGGGCACCAGCTGCCACGGCCTAAGGGGACCACCTGTCCAATTCTACCAGCTGGCCTGGGAAGGTGGAAGGGAGGGGCTCCGGTCACTTGCCTTCCCACCCAGGAAAGCCCATGCCCCTTGGTGATCTCACCGGAGGTGGTTCTCCCAGATAGTCAGTCATTCCAGGATGGGGTACGCCATCCCTTTGATCTCCCTCGTGGCTCCGGGAGCTGCTCTGTATTATCTCCACTCCCCCAGTAGCTGTTCTGGAGCAGGAAAGGTGAGGGCGGCAAGGCTGTAGAGGCTGGTGGTGGAGGAGCCAGTGAAGGCGGGGGAAGAGGGCACCGTGGTGGTTGGAGAGCGGCCGGAGCAGGAGGGGGAGGAGGGGGGAGAAGGAGGGCGGGCGGGTCGGCTGCTGTGGGGCGCGGGCACCGCGCGGCAGGCTGGCGGAGAAAGAGAGCCCCTTATGATCATTTCAAGAAGTCAAACTTAGGTGTGAGTTTTGGCATGATAGAGTGACAAAACTATAGTTTAAAAAGCTGAATAACTTGTTAGTACAGTATAAAATTGTGCTCCTTTGAATATATTTGTGATTACTGTAAATAAATGTTAGATTACCTCAAAATCCAAAAATATTTTCCCCAAATTAAGTGCCTGATAACCTGTCAGAAATTACATTTTCCTTTATGCATGTTGTGTGTGTGTGTTTGTTTAAGGTTGTAAGTTGAAGAGTAAAAATAAAATGTCCTGTCTATCTAAAGACTATCATGACTAATCCATTAATGGCTTTGTTAAGTGCTGTTTTACTCAAAACTTACTATAAAATGTTATTTCATACTAAAATACCCTACTTATTACAATTAACATTTTAGGAGTGTAATAGGTAAAATTAATCACAGTTTTATTTTAGTGGGTCTCATAGGCTTTCACCATCCTTTAAACTGCTGTGGACTTTTTGTCTTGACTTGAAAGCAAGGACAGAGAAACACTTGAAAGAGATGTTTTGTTGGTTTCTTTTTCCCATTCCAGAATTTGTGAGCAAATCATATTTTGCTTCACATTTACAGTCATTATCACATTGTTGTATGACTTATGTTTCTGTGCTATCAAATATAAGTAAAACTATCAACTGTGCCATTCTGCTGTTTAAATGGGAATTATTGGCCTCCTTGACCCTAAATAAAAGGGCTGATATTTTAAGCTGACAATTTTATTCTAAATTAATCCATTCTGTTTTTTTTAAATTTAATTGAATATTTTGCTTGTTAAATGAATTTTTTAAAAAAATGGAAATTTTTGTTTACTCATGAAAAAAGAGCATGATACTGGCATAAAGGTAGAGATAATGATCATTGGAATTGAATTGAGAGTTCAGAAATACAACTCAGACATGTGGTCACTTGATTTTTGAAGGGGCTCCCAAGTCTACTTAACTGGTAGAATAAATGATATTCATATCCAAAAGAATGAATGAGGTATGTTATTTCACCACATATACAAAAATAACTCAAAATGGATTAAAGATTTAAATATAAGAGACAGTATCATAAAACTCCTTGAAGAAAATGTATGGAAATAATTATAATATCTAGTGAGTGGTGGTGATTTCTTAGGCCTTACTCCCAGAACACAGGCAATGAAGAAAAAAATAGAGAAACGGTGTAGGAGCCAAAGGGTTAAAAGAAAACCTGCGGAATTTATTAGGAGTGACTGGCTTCAAAGTGGCCTTGAGGAGGTCTGCTGCAAACAGCGAGCTCCCAGCATGAGCCTTATCTGGGGATGAAGGGGAAGAACATGGTCTGCAAGCAGACTTGTTTTGTTTCTACTTTTGGACATGAAGTATGGAATGTTCCCTTTTTGCTACCCAGATATCCAGGAGGCTAGATTGAAAGTAACAAGAGAACGAGAGAGTAATATACTGAAAAAACAGGCTTGGTCAGCAAAAGAGCTATGAGAAATGATATAAAATAAAGCAGCTGGAGCTCTTCGGGGCTGCAGCCATCTTGTCTGTCTTCTATGTGTGTCTGTGTGACTCATTCCTCGAGAAGTGTCCACGTCTGTGTCATTCATTTCACACGGGTTGCTGAAAGACTGCAACAAAACGGGACATTTTCAAAACTGAATACTTCTGTACTTCAAACGGCTTTTTCAAAAATGTGAAAACGCAGCCTACTCCATGGTTGAATATGTTTGGAAACCACATATCTGACAATGTTTTGATATCCAGAATATATAAGTAATTCCTATAATTCAACAATGAAAAGATAAACAACCCAAGTTAAATATGAGTAAAAGACATGAAAAGATATTTTTCTAAGGAGGAAATACAAATGGTTTAAAAGTATATGAGGGGCAGACCAGGATGGCTCAGCAGCCAGAGTTCTCACCTGCCATGTTGGAGACCTGGGTTCAATTCCCGGTGCCTGCTCAGGCTAAAAAAAGTATATGAAAAGATGCTCAGCTTCAGTAGCAACTAGGAAAATGCAAATCAAAACCAAGTTGCCATTTCACATCTTCTACTTTGGCCACCATAAACAAATAAATTTACAAGTGTTGGAGTGGATGTGGAGAAATAGAAAAGGTTTTCACTGCTGTTGGGAATATAGAAAGGTCCAGCTGCTATGGAAGACAGCTTGGTTATTCTTAAGGAGTTAAGAACTGAACTACAGTATGAGATGTCAATTTTGCTACTAGGTATATACCCAAAAGAAATGAAAGCAGAAATGCAAAGAGACATTTGCACAGCAATGTTCATGAAGGCTGCATTTACAATTGCCAAAAGATGGAAACAACCCAAGTATCCATATAACTGAACAATGGATAAACAACAACATATGGTGTATACATATAATAGAATATTATCTGGCAGTGAGAAAAAATGAAGTTGTGCAGCATGTGACAACATAGATGAAGCCTGAGGACATTATGGTGAGTGAAATAAGTTCGACACAAAAGGACCATTATTGCATGATTGTACTAAGAACTAATTATGATAAGTAAACTCATATAGTTAAAACCTAGAATATAGGTTAACAAGATATAGAATGAGAGTAGAGAATGGGGAGTGGATGCTTAATCTGTACAGAATTTTCAACAAGGTTGAATAAGTATTTGGAAATGGATACCAGTGATGCTAGCATGCTATGGTGAGTGTAATTAAAAGCATTGAATTATGTGTGTGACTATGTTTTATTTTCATGTGTGTCTATGTTTGAAAGGGGAAATTTAGTAATGTATCTCACTAGAAGGAAATCTAGAGGATGAGACATGGGGCTGTATAAGACTGAATCCTGTGGTGGAGATTGACTGTGATTAATATTATAAATATAAATATAAAAATATTCTGTCATAAACTAGAACAAATGTATGGCCATAGTATAATATATGGGAAAATACTAACAAACTATGGATTATAGTTAACAATAGTATTTAATATTTTTCACCAATAGCAGCACATGTACCACACCGATGCTAGGGGTCAATAATTTGGAAGGTAGATGAGGGGTATTTTTTTGAGTAATGAAAATGTTCTGAAATTGATTGTGGTGATTAATGCACAACTATGAAGTGGTATAGGAACTGCTAATTTCATACTTTGGATGGATTGTATATTATGAGTATATATCTCAATAAAATGCTTTAAAAAGGCTTATGAGTACTGGCAATACAGGAAGTATCATTCTAATGATAGAGAATCATCATTAGAAAAATAATCTCAGATACATCCAAAAAAATAAAATTTCTATAAAAAATGAAAACACATCTACTGTGGTTGGCAGAATTCTGGAGAATAGATTGGAAATTATTAAGCATTATTAAATATAATAAGTTGCCATTGCCATGGAATTTCCTAATTCTTGTTCAGAACTTCACACAAATATGACCACTAAAGATGGAGTCATCTGCTGTTTTTTGGTTATATAGAGCAGTGATTGTACCTTCTGGGTTGTCTTTGAAATTTTATGAGCTTGTGTGTGTGTGTAAGTGTTCTAAATTCCCGAGATGACACCATAAACTCTAACAAAAAATGCAAAAATGCTATACATTGTTCCAACTTCTGTAAGTGAATTAATAAAGGCAAAATTACTCAATGATAGAAAATGACTTGGTAATTTGAGATGTTGCCTAATAGGTCAGATAATGAAGTTATATTACAAGCCTGCATCCAAAATCCCTTCCTTATTTGGCAAAAAATTTCTTTGGAAAAACTTCCCTTAGTAATCTTTTAACATCTTTGTTCCTCAGGCTATAGATGAAAGGATTATACATAGGGCTTTCAAAAATATAAAAAAAAAACAGCTACAATTTTCCCCTATTGTACAGATGTCTCAGAAGGGGGCCTCAAATACATGCATAGCAGAGTTCCATAAAAGATGGTGACAGACATCAGATGGGACCCACAGGTGGAGAAGGCTTTGTGCCTCTCCTCAGCTGAGCAGATGCCCAGGATGGCTGTGAAGATGAAAATATAAGAGACAAGGATGATGGTGAGAGAACAGGTGAGGTTGAAACCAGCCACCACAAACCTGGCAGTTTCTTTGGCACAGGTGTCTGAGCAGGCGAGGACTAATAGAGGTGGGTCTGCACAGTAAAAGGGGTTGATCTCATCGGGTCCACAGAAGGACAGATGCAGCATCAGGACGGTGTGGACAAGACCATTTGCAAAGCTGTAAATATAGGGAGCAGTGACCAGAGAGGAGCAGATGCGTGTGGACATCTTATTCTCATACAACAAAGGCTTAAAGATGGCCATGCAGTGGTCATAAGCTATTACCATCAGCATATAATAATCTGTGATCACCAGGGCGATGAAAAAGTTGAATTGTATAAAACAACCAATGAAGGAAATGGTTTTTCTCTTGGATGAGAGATTAACTAGCATCTGAGGAGTGACAGTGGTGGAATAACAGACATCTACAAAGGACAGGTGACTGAGGAAGAAATACATTGGGGTGTCAAGTTTTGAATCACTTGTGATTAACAAAATCATGGTCATGTTGTCAATTACTGTGATAAGATAAATCACTAGGAAAACCCCAAAAAGGAGAGGTTGCAAATCAGCTCTGTCAGTCCCAGGAAAAAAAAAACTCAGTTTCAGGTGTGTAGCTTTTCTTTAACGTTGTATTTTCTTGGCTTCTAATGAAGTCTAAAGTAAAGGAAATAATATTCACTAGCATGTTGTCTTTTATCCATTACCTCCATCATGTCCTCTGATACTCCTTCTATCAATCATGTAATTATATGTGACATAAAGAAAGAGACCAGTAAGCATGTGATGTGTATTTTAAACATCTAAACTGATGTAGAGCTCTTTATGTATAAAGTAACTTACCTTTTTTTAGTGGCACTATTTCTTGAACTCTTTATATTGGTCCATTTACAATTTCCTTGGACATATGAATGAAAACAGTGCTTTTCTTTGAGATTGCAACCTTTTGTTTTGCACAATATCACTTCATGGGATTTTAAAGTATTAGATACCCATTTGTATTTGTATCTAAATGAATGAATTTGGGTGTAAATGAAACTGATATAAGATGCATAATCCTATAGAACTTGGATCTCCTTTTCTGCATCCTGAATGTGTTCAAGTGTTTCCTCACCTTGCAATGTGGATCCATCTTCCCCTGACTATTTTACTTTGGTTTACTCTCTTAGCAACAAACCCTATTCAATTTTTAGGATGCAGTTCAAATATCCTCAGTTTTACTGAATGAAGCTGCATGTGAGAATGATAGAGGGAGGAGGGCTGGGGGCATATTGAAATCAGAAAGATAGATGTTAAAGATTGAGATTGTATAATCTAGGAATGCCTAGAGGGTATAATAACAGTGCAATGTACAAGGTACATTTTTAAAAATGTTTTTGCATGAGGAAGAACAAAGGAATGTCGTTATTGCAGGGTACTGAAAATGATGGCAATTAATATTTTAAAATGTCACCTTCTATGTGAGACTAAAGCAAAAAATGTTTATTTGTTACAAAATTAATATTTTGACTAGTGCATCTCCTAATATAACTTATGTATATAGTCTGATTGAAAGCCATAAGTACTTGGAATTTCAGGTAGGGCATGAGATTTTGCTGGTTTGTCCAGAGTGATGCCCCGATTAATCCCAGAGTGATTCGATCAATGAGTGGGAAAGTATCTGCAAAGCCCCCTTCAGGGAGTGGTGAGAACAGGGAGAAATTCAACTTCCCCAAGTTGAATTCTTGATATTCTCACAAACAGTGTGGACAACCAAAGCTATAGGCAGAGCCCCCAGTCTTGAGGTTTATTCATATGAAACTTAACCCCGCAAAGGATAGGTCAAGTATACTTAAAATTTAGGCCTAAGAATTACCCCCAAGAGAGCCTCTTTTGTTGCTCAGATGTGGCCCCTCTCTCCAGCCAACACAACAAGCAGTCTCACCACCCTACCCCTCTCTACATGGGACATGACTCCCAGGGGTGTGGACATTCCTGGCAATGTGGGACAGAGATCTTGGAATGAGCAGAGACTCAGCATCAAGGGATTGAGAAAATCCCTAGAATGAGCTGAGACTTAGCATCAAGGGATTGAGAAAACCTTCTCGACCAAAAGGGGGAAGAGGGAAATGAGACAAAGTGTCAATGGCTGAGAGATTCCAAACAGAGTCGAGAGGTTATCCTGGAGGTTATTCTTATGCATCAAGTAGATATCATCTTGTTATTCAAGATGTAAAGGAGAGGCTGGAGGGAACTGCCTGAAAATGTAGAGCTGTGTTCCAGTAGCCATGTTTCTTGATGCTGATTGTATAATGATATAGCTTTCACGATGTGACTGTGTGATTGTGAAAACCTTGTGTCTGATGCTCCTTTTATCTACCTTGTCAACGGATGAGTAGAATATATGGAATGAAAATAAATAATAGGGGAACAAATGTTAAAATAGATTTAGTTTGAAATGCTAGTGATCAACAAAAGCGAGGGGTAAGGTGTATGGTATGTAAATTTTTTTTCTGTTTTTTGTTTTATTTTTCTGTTGTCTTTTTATGTCTTTTTCTGAATTGATTCAAATGTGTGGGAAATGATTATGATGATGAATATGCAACTATGTGATGATATTGTGAATTGTTGAGTGTATGTGTTGGGAATGTTTGTGCTTCTTGTAATTTTTTTTAATTAATAAAAAATAAAAAAATATCTTCAGTTTTGTTATAGTTTGTGTGTGTGCCTGATGGTCAAAAATTGGTACTTGGGGATAAAACAAAATCTCTTTTTATGTATAAAGAACAGACATATAACTGTCTATAAACAAATACACATATATATGTGCATCTTTCTCTATATATATATTATATCTCTCCAAATATATCTGTAGAGATATCTAAATATTTAAAGATAGATATAATTTTCATGGGGGAGTAGTGATTACAGAAAAAAATGTATATAAAGGCTCTCTTTTGGGGCTAGAAGGGAAAGAAGTTTGGGAAACATTGAACCAGATCATAATGACTTGTAACTCTACCTCAGGTTACCTCCTTGTACATTAATAAAAACACTACAATATGAATTCAATTTAAGTTACTTAAAACATGTCCAAATATCATAGACAAATAACAGTGATATTAGCAAGTAATGGAGAGTGTACTGAAGAAATCTTGAAGTGCGTCTTCTGACATGTAGCCAGGATGAAAGTAAGCAGAGAGATCACCATGAAAAATCTACAGCCCCCTTCACTGGCACATAATGTTATTCTCACTTTTAAGAATCGATTCAGTGGCAAGTTTGGAAACAGTTCCCTTTGTAAGATACGTTGTAAATTCATCACCCAAATTTTATTGTCCGTTGAATTACCCCGTTCTGTTCATGAGGTCTTTGGACCTATTGACTAAGATAATATGTTGAAAGACATGCTGAGTAGGTCAATAGATTCATAATTATTTTGCATTTTATTTTGTAAGCTCGTGAGTACAAACTGAAGTTTATCATAATAATCGTGAAATAGACAAATAGACATTCAGTGACAGAATAAGACATAGAGAATATATTTGTCTTCAGTTCACAATTCCTCTTTCTGTTCTACTGTCTATGTTTCATGATTTATATAAAATGCCGCTTTGCTCACTTCACTTAGACTATCATAACACAAAGACAGGCAGATGTCCTCGGTATTTTTAATGTCTCTATTCATTGAAATATTAATCAACACTTAAAATAATAACTAACCCCATTTATTCATCCTTGATTGTGAGAAAATTAAAGATAACTATCTCCATTCATTCATTCTTTTTTTTTTTTTTTTTTTTTTTTTTTAAAGGAAAGACAGAGAGAAGGAAGGAAGGATAGAAGGAAGGAAGGAAGGAAGAAAGGGAAACATCTTTAAACACTTTCTTGTTTTATTGTATTTTGTTTCTCAGTTTTTGTTACATGGGCTGGGGCCGGGAATCGAACCAAGGTCCTCCGGCATAGCAGGCAAGCACTTTGCCCGCTGAGCCACCGCGGCCCACCCAAATTCTTGATTGTGAGAAAATTAGGTAAGCTGAGGAAATGAACTTTCCAGATAATTTAACTGAGTCCTTTATGAGAGCAACCTTCATTTAAAGGAGCAGAACACAGCATCCTTTATGGTTTAGTTAAGGAAACCTCAGAGAGAAACATTTATAGGTGGACATAAGTGGCTCTGTGGTGTCCCAAACTTTGTCCTCCAAACTTTCACCTTCAGCTTGGGCTCTCTTATGTAGGTGCTCATTGCCCCTATTCACTTCCACTACAATTTAGAAGAATAGTTTTCAACTTTAACAAGGGTGGTGTTTTCTTTACATTGAGTCATGATTCAAGTTGAAGGGAAAAAAATTTAGAGAAGGCAGCTTCCCGAAATAAATTTTAGTTAACTTTCATCAGATAGATAGATAGATGATTAATCCAAAAGTGGTCAATTCATCATGAAGTGGTTATAGCATGCTGATATTTAAAAAGAAAAGCCTTGATATTTCTGAAGAAACCAGAAAGATTTATTGAATTCCATTTCCTTATTTTTGTTCATGAATCAACATAGAATAAGAATGCTTAATTATTGAGAATCAAAAGGGTGTAACAGTTCCTGAGAAATATTCTGGAGCTAGAATTCCTGGGTGGAAATCCCAGCTCCCCTAGTTTCTAGCTGTGAGCTTCTATCACATTGTTTATCTATTTGCCTTAGTTTCTTCATCCATAAACTGTAGTGAAAAATAGCAACTCTCTCCATGCAAGTAAGTTAATTTCAATGAAACACTTCAGTAGGAATGCCATATGGTAAGCCTTAATAAATTGCAGCTGCTATTGTTATTTCCTGATAGGGTCAGGTCTACATTAGAATAAGTTTCAACCTCAAAATGTGACCTCCTTAGGGTCAAGGATTTTGTGTAATCTCTAGCTGCGGCCTCAGCAGCACTCAGCACTGTTTTCCAAATTATAGGTGATAAATAGTTGTGGATGGAATAAATGTTCTCTTTGGCTTAGTTCCCTTTCTATTATGTAATGTCATTCTACTGTGCATTTGTACATAACCATGCACTGAGACTAGAGCATAATCAGTTTCTCATATTATAGAGGCATTTAGTAGTTCATCAGAATATAGATTTCAGGATTTTGTTTCACATATACTCATTAAAGATTTATTTGTAGGTCCTAAAATCTAAAATATGTCCAATCATACCTGAGAAGGGAGAATGATTTCCCAGAGAAGTCACAGACATGATGAACCTGAAATGTTTATAACTAAATTATCACATAAGGACCAAGTCCTTAAGGTTCAATTATTTCTAACAAAAAGTCACTCTCACTTTGAACACCCACTACCTTTTATTATTCTGAGAATCCCAACCTGATAGAAGGCATGATTTTTACTCATTCTAATCATCAGGGAATTAAATCTCCTAAGAATGGTGATGTAATAGGATTGATTAATTATTTTAATTAACACATAATCATTTTGATATTTTTTAACTCAGGAATCATTAGGTACTTTTGTTTATAACATTTAAGGAAGAATAGTGTATGATATAAAGAGAAAGTTTTGGATTATGAAAAGCCATTGGAAAATCAACTAACTTTCGGTGAACTTGAACTAGCTATTTATTGATTCTGAAGCTCTTATCATATCCTTTTTCAATGCAGTCTTATTGAGAGTTATTCACACACCATATAATGTATCCAAAGTATACCACCAATAGCTCACAGCATCATCATATAACTGTACATTATCACATGATCAACATTAGAACAGTTTTCATTATTCCAAAGATTTGTAAATAACATTAAAAAAAACAAAATATCCCATACCTCTAATTCCCCTATTATTTGTTTATTTAGTGTGTGTCTTAATTTTATTACTCATCTTTCCATATACCGAATAAAGGAGTGTCAGTCACAAGATTTTCACAATCACAAGGTCACATGATCAAAGCTATATAGTTACACAATCATCAAGAATCATGTCTACTGAATTATATGCATAAGAATAACCTCCAAAGTGACCTATAAACTCTATTTGAAATCTCTAAGCCACTGAGACTTTATTTTGTTCCACATTTGTGCCCCTTTTGGTCAAGGGGATTCTAAATCCCATTTTGCCAGGGCCTGGCATATCCCTTGGACTCATGTGCCACATTTTCAGTGAGGCATATACCACTGGGAGTCAAGTCCCATATGGGGGAAGGGTAGTGAGCTTATTTGCAGAGTTGGCTTAAAGAGAGAAGTCACATTTACACACCAAACGTGTTCTCTGGGGGTGGCCCTTAGGCAGAAGTATAGTAGGCTTAGCTTCTCTTTGACAAGGATTAAGTTTCATAAGCATAAATCCCAATATCAAGAGCATGACTTAATAAATTGTGATTCCTAATGCTTGTGAGAATATTAGGAATTCCAGAGATGAGGAATGTAAATATTTCCATAATTTTCCCCAGTTCTTCAAGAGGACTTTGCAAATACTTTTTTTTTATTTTTTTGCCCAGTATACTCTGGGATGTATCAGAGTACTGCCTTAAAATTATACAAAATAACAATAGCTCATTTCTTATTCTAGAGTTCATGTAAATATGTTATTTAAATCAAATGAACATATAGATTTTATTAAATAGGTGCTACAGAAAATAAAAATTTTACACCAAATAAATAACTCTTCCTTTGTTCTCTCCCAGAAGTTGAAGTCTGAAAATACTGTCAATAGCATGCTATATCCTTTAGTCTGGTTTACCTTAGTCCTAACAAGATCAACTTCACTCATTTATCTAATTGATCTGATCTTTTCTTTTTTTTAAGTTTTTTTTAACCCATGCAGTATGGGGTAATGCTAACTTTCAGAGCTGAAGAACTGAGGCAATCTCAGGTGTCACACAGTGTGCTGGTTTAAAAAGATGTGTGGACCCTAGAAAAACAATGTTTTAATCAAAATTCCATTTCATAAAGGTAGAATAATCCCTATTCAATACTGTATGCTTGAAATTGTAATCAGATCATCTCCCTGGATGACGTGATTTAGTCAAGAGTGGTTGTTCAGCTGAATTAAGTGACGACATGTCTCCACCCATTTGGGTAGGCCTTGATTTCTTTCTGGAGTCCTACAAAAGAGGAAACATTTTGGAGAATGAAGGAGATTCAGAGAGAGCAGAGAATGCTGTAGCACCATGAATCAGAGTCTACCAGCCAGTGACCTTTGGAGCTGAAGAAGGAAAATGCCTCCCAGGGAGCTTCATGAAACAGGACGCCAGGAGAGAAAGCTAGCAGATGATGCCATGTACACCATGTGCCCTTCCAGCTGAGAGAGAAGCCCTGACTGTGTTCACCATGTGCCTTCTCACTTGAGAGAGAAACCCTGAACTTCATTGGCCTCCTGAACCAAGGTATCTTTCCCTGGATACCTTTGCTTGGACATTTCTATAGACTTGTAATTGGGACATTATCTTGGCCTTAGAACTGCAAGCTAGCAACACTTTAAATTCCTCTTCCTAAAAGCCATTCTGTTTCTGGTATATTGCATTCCGGCAGCTATCAAACTAAAACACACAGATACTGGGAGTTCCAGGGAACTACCAGGTTACACACAAAGACCTCAGCTACTTGGAATTTAGAAATAACAGTTAAGACTCAGGAATAGATGTGACTGCTGTGAAAGCTTATAATCCAGGAACTTTACGAGGAGCCTCCTTGAACATCCTGAACTCCAAGATCTTCAATTGTCCAATGTCTGCTCACCTTCTATCCCCTGATAACCTATGCTCTCAAATTCAGTTCTCAGTGTTTGCTCATTATGCTTAGTTTATATTAGTGAGGCCTTAACATATTTATCTTTTTGTTCCTGGCTTATTTCATTCAACATGATATCTTCAAGGTTCATTCATTTATTTGTATCCCTCACAACTTCATTTCTTCATTCAGCTACTCAATGTTCATTGATATATATATATATATATATATATATATATATATATATATATATATATATACCATAGTTTACCCTCACCATTCATCCATCAATGTACTCTTAGACCACCTCCATCTATTGCAAATCATGAATAGTGCTGACACAAACACCAGTGTGTAAATGTCTATTTGTTTCCCTGCTTTCAGGTCCTCCCAGTATATACCAAATAATGGGATTGCAGGATCATATGGCAATCCTATACTTAGCCTCCTGTGGAAGCAACACACTGCCTTCAAGAGGGTAACACTATTCTACTTCACTACCAACAGTGAATAAGTGTCTTCCTCCGCACATCTTTTCCTGTACTTGTATGCTTCTGCTTATTTTTAAACAGTTTTATTCACACACCATACAAACCATCCTAAGTGAACAATCAATGGCTCCCAGTATAATCACATACTTATAGATTCACCCCCACAGTCTCTTTGAAAACATTTCCATTTCTTCTACAAAAAAAAAGAGTCAAGTGAAAAATCATGAATGCCATACCCTTCCTTTATGTTCCCCCTTAGTAACATTCAACCTTTTTATATTGCTTTTGCTATAATTAATGGAAGAATATTATATTACTGTTAACCGAAGTTCATAGTTTACATTCATTGCATTTTCCCTGTACTGTCTCCTTTTCAGCATCTTGCAATGGTGACCCTCATCTGTTATCTCTCATGTAAAAACTTTCTTATATTTCTACAGTTAATTACCATCATTGCCCACTCAAGATTTTGCTATGTTTTACAGTCCCAGGTCATATTCTCTGTCTTTCCTTTTAGTGTCATACACGCCCCTATCCTTCCTTTTTCAACCATACTTACACTCAGCTTTTTCATTATACTTACAATATTGTGCTACAACTGGATAATATTATCCTACCCATTTCTGGATCTTTACAATGAATCCTGTTGAATGATCTGTACTTCTTCACCATCAAATGTCCGGTCTCTATGCTCTTTCTATCTTCTGATAACCTGTTTTCTTAACTTTAACTCGCAGAGTTTACTCATTATAGTTTATTCATTTTAGTGAGACCATAAAGTATTTGTTCTTTTATTTCTTGATAATTTTGCTCAATGTAATGTCCTTAAGGTTCAATCACGTTATTACATGTGTCATATCTGTATACCACAGATTGTTTATCCACTCATCTGTTGATAGACATTTGGGCTGTTTACATCTCCTATCAATTGTGAATAATGCTGCTATAAACACCAGCACACAAATGTCAATTCATGTTCCTGAGTATACACCTATCAATGAGGTTGCTGGATCATAGGACAATGGTATACTTACATTCCTGTGTAAATGCCAAATTGCCATCTAGAGCAGTTGTACCATTCTATGTCACCACTATCAGTGAACAAGTGTACCTCTTTCTCTACATCATCTCCAGGACTTGTAGTTTCCTTTTTTTTGATAACTGTCATTTAGTAGGTGTGAGATAATATCTTATTCTGGTTTTAATTTGCATTCCCTAATAGCTAATGAAGTTAAGCATCTTTTCATTTGTGTTTGAGCCATTTGCATTTCCTCTTTGGAAAGGTCATCTATTTTTTGTTTTTGCCCTTTTTTTTTTAAACTGGGCTGTTTGTCTTTATGTTGTTGAGATGTAGAGTTCCTTTACATCTTCTGGATATTAAGCACTTATTCCTTATATACTTTCCAAATGTTGTCCCCATTTGATCAGTTGCCTTTTACTTTCTAAGAAAGTCCTTCGATCTGCAGAAGCATTCAATTTAGAGGAGATCCCATTTACCTATTTCTTTCATTGCTTGTGCTTTGGGTGTAAGTTCTAGGAAACCACCTCCTATCACAAGATCTGCAAGATGTTTCCTTACATTTTCTTCTAAAAGTTTATTGTCTTTGCACTAATGTTTAGGTCTTTGATGCATTTTGAGTTGGGCTTAGAGAGAGAAAGGACACATATGAGTAACAAGTGAGGTCCTCCAGAAGTAACTCTAATGCATGCCTGTAGGTAGGCTAAGCTTCTCTACTTGCATAAGCTTCACAAGAGCTAGCCTCAAGATCAAGGGCTTGGACTCTTGATGTGGGTATCCCTAATGTTTAATATGGTATCAGTAGATTCTCTGATGGTAAAGTTTAATAGTTCCATATTTTTCCTTCTATGCCTCAAGGGATTTTGCCAATACTTTTTAATTACCTGCTTAATATACTCTAGGATACATCCAAGCATTTTATTAAGCTATACAGGATTAATAGCCCTCATTCTTATTCTGGGTTCCCTATGTTTGGGATTGTTCAGATATTCTATCCAGACAGATTGGGTTAGATTATGTGCTACAGAAAATTTAGGTTCTGGATGGAATAAACATTTAATCCTTTGGCCTCAAAGAGTAGATGAGATTTTAAATTATAGACAATGTCTTCCCTACCCCTGTGTTCTGAATTATGTTAATTCCAATATGATTGACTTTGTCCTCATCTCTAAATACCAGATGTGGTAGTTAGAGTCAGTTGTTGACTTGGCCAGGTGAAAGCACCTAGTTCTGTTGCTGCATCCATGAGCCAATGGCATGTGAACCTCATCTGTTGCTAATTACATCTTCAGTCAGCTAGGAGGCATGGCTGCTGCAATGAATGACGTTTGATTTAATTGGCTGGTACTTAAATGAGAGAGCACAACATAGCACAGCCCAAGCAGCTCAGCATACTTCATCTCAGCACTCGCAGCTCAGCCCAGGCCTTTGGAGCTGCAGAAAGGTATCACCCCAGGGAAAGTTGTTGGAACCCAGAGGCCTGGAGAGAAGGCCAGCAGAGATCACCCTGTGCCTTCCCATGTAAGAAAGAACCTCAGATGAAAGTCAGCTGCCTTTCCTCTGAAGAACTAATAAAATAAATCCCCTTTTATTAAAAGCCAATCCATCTCTGATGTGTTGCATTCTGGAAGCTAGCAATCTAGAACACCAGATTATCTCTCAAGATACAGAAATAATAATCAACACTCCAGACTAAATGTGACTGCTCTAAGAGATTACAATCTAGGCTCCTACTTTCTTATATGGATTTTTAAAATGAGACCATGCAATAATTTCCCTTTTGTTTCTGGCTTATTTTGCATCACCAAATGTTCCAAAGGTTCATTCCAGTGATTCATGCTTCACAAGTTTGTTCCTCTTAGTAACAGCACAATATTCGTTCATATATATTAACCAACATTCACCAGTCTACTCAGTGCATCCTTCAGCCATCTCCATTCATTAGGAATCCTGTTCAATGTCCAAAGTCAATAGTGCATCAACACTTTCAATTTTAGATAATCTCATTGTTCCCAAGAGAAAGATGACCTATAAACACACCCTCACACAATAGAAAAGCTAAACTTCATTTTAATTCTTGTTCCATGCCTCATTATTTGCCCTTGCTGTTGCTACAGTACTGTTAGTGTTTTCCTGTTAATCATATATAGCATGCAATAGCAGTTTCCCCCGTACCCCCAAATTATACATTCTTCATGCCAGATTCATACATTTGCTGTAGTTCATGCAAGAAATTGTTTATATTTGTAGTGTTAATAAGTGGGACACATGAATCTACACAACTGCTTTCAATCATATTCAACTTCAATATGGTAATAATACTTATAGACCCACTAGAGAATCACCTTCATTTCTATCTGTTCCTTTACCTTTGTGTTCAACTTCATTAGCTAGCCATTCCCCAATCTCTAGCTTCTGTGTATCTTTAAGTCTCCTGTATTCTGTATAATAAGCCTCTATAAAAGTGGAATCATACAGTATCTGTCCTTTTGTGTCTGGTTTATTTCATTCAGCATTATGGCCTCAAGGCTCATTCATGTTGTCCTATACTTCAGGACATTATTTCATCTATGGCTGCATAATATTCCATATGTAAATATACCATATTTAGTTAATTCACCCATATTTTGGGCACTTGGATTATTTCCATCATTTGGTGATTGTGAATAATGCTGCTATGAACATTGGTGTACATATGTCTGTTTGTGCACTGACTCCAGCTCTTCTGTATATATACTGAGTAGTGGTTTTTCCAGGTCATAGGGTAACTCAATATTTAGTTTCCTAAGGAATTGCTAAACTGTCTTCCATAGCAGCTGCACTATTATACATACTTACTAGTAGTACATAAACATCCAAATTTCTCCACGTCCTCTTCGAAGTTATAGTTTCCTGATTAATAGCAGCCATTCTTATAGCTGTGGAATGGTATCTCAAGACAAAGACTTGGGATGCTTTATTTTGTATAAACATCTTCTCTGGTTAGAGATTCAGCATCTTAGATTGAAGTCAAGTTATAAGCGTCTGCCTAATTAGCTGTTGTTAAACAGTAGATAGTTTTGGAAATTTGTATTTAACTTGATGTTCTATACTTGAAAGCAGAAAAGCTTCATGTGATCATCACTATATGCCCTCTGGGGTACAGCCTCTGCACACACACCTGCCAGGCATCTGGGGAAGTTCTTAACTGCTCAAAATAGGCCAGGGAACTTTGTCAAATCAGCATTTGGATTTAGCCCTAAAAGAGCCTATTCATCCATCTCTGCTGCTGCACTTGGAGGTTTGTGATTACAAGAGATGTGCTCTCTGATCCCCAGAGGAATCCACAGACATCTTCCCTATACTCCCTCTTGCCTCTCCACCAGCCCTCCCCAGTGCTTGTCAGCAGAGCAGAGCCATGCTGCATTCAAGGAGCAGGTGGGTGGCTCTCAACCTTGTTGTCATCCTCTGGCACTACCACAGGGTTAATTCCCATAACCAAGCTGAACTGGGTCACCCATCTATTACTGTGTTGTATCCCTTGGTGCCTTTCTTTCTTGGTACAGGGCAGGCAGGCAAGTCAGTGGGCTGGTGTGTTTGGTACTCTAGAAAAGAAGACCTGAAGGGCTGACTAATGCAACAGCCTGGCTGAGTCAATGGGAAGCGTGATTCTTAGTAGAGGCCATAATGCCCAAAGCCAACTACCTTGTGAAGAGCACAACTGCTTTAGCTAGAACTTCCAGCACAATGTTGAATAACAATGGAGACAGCAGTCATTCTCTTCTTGTTCCTAATATTAGAGGGATAGCTTTCAGTCTTTCCACATTGGACATGATGTTAGCTGAGGTTTTTCATATATTCCCTTTCTAATGTTGAGGAAATTTCCTTCTTTTCCTATCCTTTGTGGTGTTTTCATCAAGAAAGGATGTTAAGGTTTGTCAAATGCTTTTCTGCATCTATTGAGATGCTCATGTTGTTTTTCCACTTTTATTTATTGATGTGGTATATTACATTATTTGATTATCTTGTGATAAACAAGTCTCGCATACCTGGAATAAAACCTGCATTGTCATGGTAAATAATTCTTTTAATGTCCTGCTACTTTAAGTATTTTATTGAGGATTTTTGTAACTATATTCATTAAACAGATTGGTCTGTAATTTTCTTTTCTTGTAGTATCTCTGTCTGGCTTTGGTATTAGGGTGAAGTTGGTTTCACAGAATGAATTAGTTAGCTGTTCCTCAAAACAGTTTGAGCAGGATTGGTTCCAATTCTTTCTGGAATGCTTGGTAGATGGGCTTGTTTGAAATTGTTTTGTACCCCCAAAAAAGCTGTGTTCATTTAATCTAATCTTGTGTGAGCAGACCTAGAGTTGGGTGGGACCTTTTGGTGAAATCTTCTCCGTGGAGATATGACCCTGCCCATTCAAGGTGGGTCTCAATCTACTTAATGGGGTCCTTTACAGGAGAGAAATTTTGGAGACAGCTCAGAAATGCCCTAGGAGTTGCTAAGCAAAGATCCACAGAAACTGAATGAGTCATTACCTGGAGAAATTCAAGAGAAGTTAAGAGATGAATCCAGCTTTTGCCTTGGAGAAGTTAAGGGTGACCCATAGGATAGAGAGAGAAACCATTGGAATCAGAAGCTTAAAGCAATTAAACTAAGAGCAAGAACAAGCATATTCTGGTCACAGGCCTTACCAGCTGACAGAGGTGTCCCAAATGCAAACATCCTTTCTTCAGAGTCCAGGCATCCTATTACTGAGGCCTTAATTTGGATATTGTCATGGCTTTAGAACTGTGAATTTGTAATTTAATATATTCCCTTTGTAAAGGCCAATTCATTTCTGGTATATTGCATTTCAGCAGCATTAGAAAACTGAAACAGCAGAATTCATATGTGAAGCCATCTGGTCCTGGACTTTTCTTTTTGGGGAGGTTTTTGATAACTGATTCAATATCTTTATTTGTGATTGGTTTACTGAGGTCTTCTATTTCTCTTCAAGTTAGTGTTAGTTGTTTGTTCTTTTCTAGGAAATTGTCCATTGTGTCTAAGTTGTCCAGTTTGTGAGCATATCATTGCTCATAGTATCCTCTCATTATTTCCTTTATTTCTTAGGGATCAGTAATGTCTTCTCTTCCATTTCTTATTTTACTTATTTTCATCTGTTCTTTTTTTTTTGTCAGACTAGTTAAGGGTCTACTATTTTAAAGATTTTTGCAAAGAACAAACTTCCTGTTTTGTTGATAGTCTCTGCTGTTTTCATGTTCTCAATTTCATTTACTTCTGCTCTGATCTTTATTATTTCTTTCCTTCTTTTTGCTTAGGGGTTAGTTTCCTACTCATTCATTAGTCCCTCCAAAGGACCTATTAATTCTTAAAATTTACTTTTTTTGCTTTTATAATATGGGTATTAATGGCTATAAATTTCCCTCTGAATACTGTCGTTGCTGAATCATATTAAGTTTTTATATGGTGTGTTCTCATTTTCATTTGCCTCAAGATATTCACTGATTCCTCTTTTAATTTCTTCCTTGGCCCACTGCTTAAGACTAGGCTGTTTAGATTCAATATGCTTGTGAATTTCCCTACCTTCCACTTTTCATTTCTAACTTCATTTCATTATGATCTGAGAAAGTCCATAGTGGATACAATGCATGTAATATTGACTTCTCACATGCTCTTTTGTGGATCCAACACAATCAACCAATTCTACTGTGCTGACCCACCTGTCTTAATATTGACATACTCTGACACTTATATAAACTGCCTTGTTTGTGCCAAAAGGGATCAACCTCACAGGTTCCCAGCTCATCACCCTCATCCACATTTTCATTTTCATCACCATTATAGGTATCCAGTCCTGTGAGGGGTGCTACAAAGCCATCTCCACCTGTGGCTCCCACCTGACAGCTTTCACTGTGTTCTATGGGTCCCTATTCTGCTTATATCTGAGACCAGTGAATGAGTTCTCTGTGGAACAAGGGAAAATTGTAACAGTGTTTTGTATTTTTGTGAGTCCCATGCTGAATCCATTTATCTACAGTCAGAGGATATGAAACAGCCTGTGAAGAGAGTGTTCATGAAAAGACTTGGTAAAATGGAGAAGAGTTCAATTTCTACAGATTTTTCTTTAAAAAATGAACCTCAAAACTAATAAAAAAAATCTGCTACCCTAAATTCTGTCTGAATGCACTTCTCTCAAATAGCAATACATGCATAGCTTGAGGTGAAGTGAGAGTCAAATGAAAATAATGAATGTGAAGTGACGATAGGAACACACCAAAAGCCTTCTGTTTATGATAAAGCAGGGTCATGTTTTTAGTCTTTTTCAAAATTTCATTCCCAGCTCTTTATTTAGCAAATAAGCCCCTAGTTTCACTCCCAAAGTCCTTATGTTAATTAAGTATCTCTGAGATATTTTTATCATTCAAATTTCACCTGAATAAGAAATCATTTACATTAATGTGATATGTTACAATGTTTCCTTTAATTAGGTCAGAGTAAACTTTCAAAAGAAATTCTGATTGCATTTTATTACACATTTGATGCATTTTATGTGAACTTAAAACTTGTGCTCTATTAGTTCAACAAAAACTAATATATTACATGCTTTATGATGTAATGAATTGTTTCATCATTTTCTTCTCATCAAAAGAGATTCCCTTTTTGATGGGAGATGCCAATTTTAATTTATATTTTTTCCTTTCTCACTGAGGGGTTTATTTTATTGTGTCTCTGCAATACCATTAACAATTACTTGTTATTTAATTTAATTAAGAAAATTTATTATCTGTATTTCTCAACTACCCACATACTATTTTAACATAACAGCTATATTATGTGTAGCATAAACACATTGCAGATGTTCATTAACTTTTTCTTAAATTAACGTTTTTTGTAAGTGACTAATATAATGTAGTGTGGATATGCCACATTCTAGTATATCATTGAGAGGGAATTTTCATATGTTTCTCTCTCTGAATGGAAATCTTCAGATGTATAAGCTATTGGTTCTAATCAGTTATTTTACAAGATAGATTTCCACAATATCTTTCTTCACATCTTTTTATATTGACTTTTTGGGGGAGTTGTGAAACCACAATGGGTACTCTCATTTCACTACATCCACAACAGGATTTCCTGTTTTCATTTTCTTTTTGTACATGTGAGGATTTAATGTAATAAACACAGAAAGAATTCATTCATCATAGAACATTTATGGGCACTCAACTGTCACAGGTTTCTTTTTTTCCTTGTGCCATTGTACACTACTGTCATGATGATATTTAAGCTTAGTGTGCTGGGGAGGCACTAATTTCCAGGGAGTTTCTTTAGAGAGTTATATTTATGAATGAAAGTGATAACTTGTATTCCAGATTAAGAGAAAGTAGATTGAAGCACTGAGGATGACTCATCTCTCATCCTTAACACACAGAATAAGCATACATTTACCCCTGAAGAATTTGAAACTTTTTCCTTAACTAATTTTAAGGACAAATAATTGTAGAAACTTTAATTAGAAGGAAACCTCTAGTAGAATGCCTGTTCTGGAATAACTTTTAAATTCCTGGCTATTTCATACTTTCATATGAAGTTACCAATATTAATAAGTAAATATAATTTTAGTTTATATTCTGGAATCTGTGCTATCTTGGTAATGTGCATTTTTTGTTGCTTATAAAACCAATAGTTGGAGGGTGTGAGTGTAATTCAGTGGTAGAGTTCTCATCTGCCATACAGAAGGCCTGGGTCTGATTCCTGACCTATGCACTTCTTAAAACAAACAAGCAAGGAACCCTGACAAAGACAAACAAACAACAATAAAAAAATTCAACAAATGGTGTTGCAATAATGGGCTACTCATATAGAAATAAAGAATGAAGTGTGACCCTGCCATACTGCATATAAAACGAACAAACAAAAAATGCAATTAGAGTTCATTAAGAAAAATTTCAGCATAAATATAATTTATGCTTTTCCTCAATCCTGCTGTTCTACAAAGTTGATTATTATGAATATATTTTGTACCCTGTTATATTAATTCCCTTTAAAAAGGAATTTCATAAACACGTTATTGGCTGTATAGCATTCTAATCTAAAATATTATCACCCAACATTCACTGAATGTTATAAAAGGGACTAATAATTCTTAACAGGTTCATTTGTGAGGCTTGAATTAAATATAAATATAAAAGTAGGTGCTAAACTATAATTAAATTAATCTACACTGATTTTTATTCAGGTTAGTTTGTGATCTACCTTATCTCTACAGAATTTGTGAACTGGTTTTCACCCAAAGACTATGATGAAAAAATTAAATCATAAATAGAAGTAAATCAATGGAATTTTTAAAAAAGGAAGATTACAAGTACTGCTACCATTTAAGAAAGTTGCCAAGATTGAGCTTAAATTTTTTTCCTATAAACTACAGTACTTCTCAAAACTAAGAAATAAAAAGTACGCAGTTATATAGGCATAATATAGAGTATATTTCACAATGATGCTAAAGTACATTTTTGAAATGGATTATAAATTTGAGTATGTGATCACTTTGCTTGCTAAGGGCAGAAATGCAACTTTTTGCTTAACCAAAGGAAAATTTGTTTTAAAATAAAGGAATATCCTATGGACTAAAGAATGGTAGTCCCTAAAAAAAAGGTGGGAGTAGGGGCTATCCCACCATCAGAGCGCTCAGAAATGCATTAATAAGTGCTTCTATTGTTCTCTGCAATTAGTTTTCTGTTGCTTAATTTGCTTATCCAAATACCAACTAAACACACCATGAAACAGCTCTGACATTTGCATATTATATTCTAGCCATGGAGAGAACACTCTATTTTTTTTCAGTTACTGATTCTAAAAGCAGAGTTTGTTAGGCCCAGCCTTCCTCAATCAACTCTGACTGAAGGAAGGGAGCAATTTTATAAAAATTACAGTTCATTGAGAGATTTTCTAGAAAAATAAACATGAACACTTTACAGTAAATGCAGTAGTGGATTTTAGATAAGCATTTCTTATACTTGTCTAAAGACTGCACAATATTAAAACACAAAATATTTAAGGCAATTTAATAAGATTTAAATACATATCATTCAATATACAGCCATCCTGTCAAATAACAATGCATGAATTAACATATATGAATTATGTATCTCTTCATACATCCTTCCTTACTATTGCTTTTATCAATGGAAGTCTGATATTGAACCGCCTTATCTATAAAATTGTGAATGGAACAAGTTCAACATTTCTTAAAACATTGAACTTTTAAAGACCTTTTTATGAGTAAAAATAAACACTTATCCTCCTACACATCTATTTCATTGGTTTGGTTTCAGGGCATTACCAGAAGTGCACAGCCAATTAATAGATCTTGTCTTTTGGTAAATTAGCCCAAATCAGAGCTACTGCACCTTTCAATTATTCAAGTACCTGAAATGTCATTATACTATTTTCAGGATTGAATTGGATTCATACTTTTAGAAACTCATAAGCAGATATTAAAGATTCAATTAAAAAATTGAGGTCCGTCATACTGACAAATTTTTAAGTAAAATATCTGTGACATGGGCTTGGGTAAAACCTAGAGAAAACTTACACCCATGATTGACACATATATTTTAAAAATTCCCAAACAATGCTAGTGATTAGTGAGGTCAAACTATTGTCATGTACCACACATTGATGTAGAAAACATTTAATCATTAAAATAAAAATTTGAGCCTGCCCATGAAAAAAAAAATTCTAAAAGTAGTCACTCTATCTTGGACTTCAGTAAGGCTCTTTGATTCCTAAAATTGAGAAAAGATCTATTTTCAATTTTCCTGTCAGAAGACTTTAGCTCATAAGTAAGAAAATTTACTCATAAGTAAGTAAAACCATTGAGCTCTTGCATGGAATCATGTGATATTAATTAATTTATATTGGGAGAATCCCTATTTAAAAAAACATTTTCAATTTAAATATTTAATATACAATCTGGCCTTGAGGTGTAAAACTTGAGGGTAAATAAACTAGATTGGTCATTCCCAGTTCATGATGATTACAAATCATGGCCCACAGTAATGGATTTGTCCTTTGAAAGGAGTCCCTGCATTATCACAAACCCTCATTGATTATAAGTGACCAGAAGTCTAAATAGCAACTTTGTGGAAGAGATTTCCCTTAACTGCCAGAAGCATGGCACATTTCACATCCTTGTTCCTTAGGCTGTAGATCAATGGGTTCAGCATCGGGCTCAAAAAAGCATAAAAGACTGCAATTATTTTGGATTCCGCTATGGATTTCTCACTTGGGGGCCTCAAGTACATGCAGAAAAGTGTTCCATAAAATATGGTTACCGTGGCCAGATGGGAACCACAGGTAGAGAATGCTTTGTGTCTGCCTTCAGCAGAATGCATCCTCAAGATGGCTGCAAAAATGAAGAGATAGGACAGAAGGATGATGAACAGAGAACTTGAAAGTGTGAAACCTGCAACCACAAACATTGCCATCTTTTTGACAGAGGTGTCAGAGCAAGCCAACATTATGAGAGGAGGATCGGCACAGTAGAAATGATTAATTTCAAGGGACCCACAGAAGGATAAGTGAAAAGTCAGCAGTGTCTGAGAGAGTTCATTAAGGAAGCCATAAGTATAAGGGACTGTGACTAAAGACCTGCAAACATTCTTGGACATCTGAGTACTGTAATGGAGAGGGCTGCAAATGGCTACATAGCGATCCAGGGCCATTGATGCCAGGATATAAAACTCAGTGATCACCAGGGTGGTGAAGAGAAGACACTGTGCAAAGCACCCAGCATAGGAGATGGTCTTTTGGTCTGAGAGGAAATTGTACAGCATATTTGGAGTAATGTTGGAGGAATAGCAAATGTCTACAAAGGAGAGTGGCCCAGGAAGAAATACATGGGAGTGTGGAGGCGGGAACTGGTCCTGATCAGCACAATCATGCACAGATTCCCCACCAGGGTGATGAGGTAGATTGCCAGGAACACCCCAAACAGGATCTTCTTCAGCACTGGGTCATTGGTGAGCCCCAGCAGAATAAATTCAGTCACTGTGGTGTCATTTGGGGGGGACATTCTCTCATCCTTTGAAAACTGAAAATGGCAGGGCATGTGAGATTTTTATCTGATGTTTATTCTTTATCTATTCCATCCATTTTATAGTTGTCTCATTGATCTCTTCGGTCATGGATATTATCTGTTCTATTTTCAACAGACACATTATTATCTCTACATGAAACTTTTTTGCCCCACATCGCTGTTACTCTATTTCTGCTTCTTTCTTTCCTTCTTTCTCTCAAACTCACCCGCTTACACATGTACATTCCTATATAAACACACATATACCAATGCACACATAAACATGCTTGCATGCATATACATACTTACATATTTATGAGTCTTCTCAGAGAGCTCCACAATTGGTAGTTTTTAAATTTTTCATAAGACAAAAATGTCATAAGGGAAAGAAAATCAGTTATGAAAATTAGCATGCCCTTGCATTATTTAAATGAACAAATAAAAAGTTGTATCTCTCAGGACATTCCAGTTCTGCTATTCTTTTTTGCAGATATAAATTGGTAGAAACTTATTTGGTATAGCATTTTCACTTGAAGAACATTGTTCTATTGCCTAATTTCATTAAGAAAACAGCATTGCATTAGCCTAATTTACTTTTTAGTATGTGACTCTATTGTCCTCTCTTCTTTGTAAATTGAGTTACTCATTAATTCATTTATTTACATTACAAGGCTTGATTTACTCTGTTCTAGTTTCTGGAGTTAGAGCAGTAAACAAATTCCACACCCTTGTGGAGAATGTACTGAAAAAGAGGAAACATATTAAACATTAGAAAAGTATATAACATCTGGTAGAAGCAAACATCGTGAAGAAAAATACATGTAAGAGGGAATGAGGGTAGCTTGAAACCATTCAGAGAATACCTCTCTGAGAGATGGTATTTCAGCAGTGACTAAATCATGTGAGTATCAGGGAAGAGTGGAATTTTTGGTCCTAAACATTTGCATCAATAAAGCAGTAAGAAATTGATTGTTAAGAGAAATACAGAAAATGTTAAAATCTAGCCTTAGATTCCAGATCAAGCCACTTTTTTTTCACTTATCCATTGTAAAAACATTTAGTTCCACATACTCTTTTTTTTTTTTTGCAAGATGCTAACCTTTTTTTTTTAATAATTTTTTATTAATTAAAAAGAAATTACAAGAAAGAAACACAAACATCCGTAATATATGCTCATTCCATTCTACATATATAATCAGTAATTCACAATATCATCACATAGTTGCATATTCATCATCATGATAATTTCTGAGAACATTTGCATCAATTCAGAAAAAGAAATAAAAAGGCAACAGAAAAATAAAACAAAAACAGAAAAAGAAAAAGAATTTTTACATACCATATTCCTTAGCCCTCCCTTTCATTGATCGCTAGTATTTCAAACTGAATTTATTTTAACATTTTTTCCTCCATTATTTATTTATTTTTTTTCCTGAATCTACTATGTGCTTTTATTTTTTTATCCAATTTTTAAAATTTTTTTTAATTAATCAAAAAAAAAGAAAAGAAATTAACACAACATTTAGAAATCATTCCATTCTACACATGCACTCAGTAATTCTTAGTATCATCACATAGATGTATGATCATCATTTCTTAGTACATTTGCATCGATTTAGGAAAAGAACTAGCAAAACAGCAGAAAAAGATATAGAATGTTAATATAGAGAAGAGAATTAAAATAATAATACTAATAAAATATATATATATATATAAAAAGGAAAAAGAAAAAAGACAAAAACAGAAGATACAAACAAACAAACAAAAAACCATATTTCAGGTGCAGCTTCATTCAGTGTTCCAACATAGTTACATTACACTTAGGTATTATTGTGCTGTCCATTTTTGAGTTTTTGTATCTAGTCCTGTTGCACAGTCTGTATCCCTTCAGCTCCAATTACCCGTTATCTTACCCTGTTTCTAACTCCTGCTGGTCTCTGTTACCAATGATATATTCCAAGCTGATTCTCGAATGTCGGTTCACATCAGTGGGACCATACAGTATTTGTCCTTTAGTTTTTGGCTAGACTCACTCAGCATAATGTTCTCTAGGTCCATCCATGTTATTACATGCTTCATAAGTTTAGTCTGTCTTAAAGCTGCATAATACTCCATCGTAGGTATATGCCACAGTTTGTTTAGCCACTCGTCTGTTGATGGACACTTTGGCTGTTTCCATCTCTTTGCAATTGTAGATAATGCTGCTATAAACACTGGTGTGCAAATGTCCGTCTGTGTCTTTGCCCTTAAGTCCTTTGAGTAGATACCTAGTAGTGGTATTGCTGGGTCGTAATCCATTCTGCCATTCTATGTCTTTTGATTGGGAAATTCAGTCCATTACCTTTTAGTGTTATTACTGTTTGGATAATATTTTCCTCTACCATTTTGGCTTCTGTATTATATATATCATATCTGATTTTCCTTCTTTCTACACTTTACTCCATACCTCTCTCTTCTGTCTTTTCGTATCTGACTCTAGTGCTCCCTTTAGTATTTCTTGCAGAGCTGGTCTCTTGGTCACAAATTCTCTCAGTGACTTTTTGTCTATAAATGTTTTAATTTCTCCTTCATTTTTGAAGGACAATTTTGCTGGATATAGAAGCCTTGGTTGGAAGTTTTTCTCTTTTAGTAATTTAAATACATCATCCCAGTGTCTTCTAGCTTCCATGGTTTCTGCTGAGAAATCTACACATAGCCTTATTGGGTTTCCCTTGTATGTGATGGATTGTTTTTCTCTTGCTGCTTTCAAGATCCTCTCTTTCTCTTTGACCTCTGACATTCTAACTAGTAAGTGTCTTGGAGAACGCCTATTTGGGTCTATTCTCTTTGGGGTGCACTGCACTTCTTGGATCTGTAAGTTTAGGTCTTTCATAAGAGTTGGGAAATTTTCAGTGATAATTTCTTCCATTAGTTTTTCTCCTCCTTTTCCCTTCTCTTCTCCTTCTGGGACACCCACAACACGTATATTTGTGCGCTTCATATTGTCATTCAGTTCCCTGATCCCCTGCTCAAGTTTTCCCATTCTTTTCCCTATAGTTTCTGTTTCTTTTTGGAATTCAGATGTTCCATCCTCCAGTTCACTAATTGTAGCTTCTGTCTCTTTAGATCTACCATTGTAGGTATCCATTGTTTTTTCCATTTTTTCTTCTTTGTCCTTCACTCCCATAAGTTCTGTGATTTGTTTTTTCAGATTTTCTATTTCTTCTTTTTGTTCAGCCCATGTCTTCTTCATGTCCTCCCTCAATTTATTGATTTGGTTTTTGAAGAAGTTTTCCATTTCTGTTCGTATATTCAGCATTAGTTGTCTCAGCTCCTGTATCTCATTTGAACTATTGGTTTGTTCCTTTGACTGGGCCATATCTTTAATTTTCCGAGCGTCATCCATTATTTTCTGCTGGTGTCTGGGCATTTGATCAGATTTCCCTGGGTGTGGGACCCGGCTGGTTGAAAGGTTTTTCTGTGAAATCTCTGGGCTGTTTTTCTTTTCCTGCCTGGTAGGTGGCACTCGTGGCGCTCGTCTGTCTGCGGGGCCCACCAGTAAAAGATGCCGTGGCTCCTTTAACTGGCCAGTCCGAATCTTGCAGTCAGCCCGGGAAACCGCGCGTGGAGGGGGTGGATCGCCGGCCACCGTGGCTTGGGGGACTCTGGTCCAAATTGCCCAGCTGGCCCGAGACGCCAAGCATGGTGGGAGGGCCCCACTATCCAACGTTCCCACTCAGACCGGGGAGCCACGTGCGTGGAGGGGACCCCAGTCGCCAGCCGCCCCGGCCGGGAAAACGCGCACCCCTTGGATATCTCACCGCAGCGGATTCTCCCTGCCCCTTCAGCCGTTCCAGAATGGGGTACGCTGTCTTTTTGGTCTCTGTTGTGGCTCCGGGAGCTGTTTCGTATTGTTTCTGTTTCTTTAGTTGTTTTTCTGGAGGAGGAGCTAAGACCCGTGCATCTTACTAAGCCGCCATCTTCTCCGGAAGTCTAGTTCCACATACTCTTGAAGAATTGCCCCCTAAGTCATTGTTTATTTAGTTGTCAGAGATACAGCAGAACAACTTTGCATATAATAATAGAATTTTTAGACATTTAGTGAACTATTATTAACATATGAATAGGAAAGTCAAATGCAAATGATGAAAATTATCTTTCTTTTCCACATTGGTAGAATACTCATCGCTGTTGAATAAAACAAGATAAATTATTTAGTGTACAAATGGAGAAAATGACCAGCCTCATAAAAATTGACTTACCGTATTTTGCCAATAGGAAGTGGGAATATTTATACTGTATTCCTTAAGTATATTCCCTAAAGTTTTTTATGAGTCATTCTAAAGAAACAATTAAAATAGCATTTGTTCCTCAAGGGCATAAACTTAATTTGATGTTTTAAGGAGCTAGATTCTCTTTTGAGACTGAAATTTCCCCCCGCCACTTTTTGTGCATCCTGCTTGGTACATAACTGCATGGATCCTTAACATATTAAAAAAATTAGGCATCATTTTCAATAGTATGGAAGGAAGAAAACATGTGTAGAAAAATTTTTTATATTTAGTGAAGATGAGAGCATCCCCATCAGAAACCTTCATTTTTTTCTTTGCAAAAACAGATGTAAATTCACCTAAAAACTGCTACAGGTATGAAATAGTCAATGTTTATAGTAGGAGAGTGACATAAGCAGTGAATGAATAGGTACCAGTCAGATCTGAAAGTCTTTATGAGGATAAAGTTCATGAATTTATACAGAGCTATACTATTGAGTTAATTTTATTACCATGATTTTTCTCAAAGCCATATCCTAGTGCCAGGTTCACTCATTAAATCAATGCCTTAGAAGGAAGAGTGTCTGGAGAATAGAGAATAATTGAATATTATCTGGCATTTGCACTTGTTACAGAATAAAGGAACCAAGAGACATTTTTACTTTTCAATGTCTTCCAGTGCCCTGATTGTCCTAAATCAGTATTAGGCCAATAAAATTAATTAATCTACATATAGTTTGACCAAGACAGGAGAGGCATCCCTAATTTAGGCTGACCTTGAAATGATGGGCTAATTTGTGAGAAATCAGAGATAAAGCGGTATATCAATGTTAAAATATACATTTTTACCAATGCATGAAGTTTGAGATTTGAGTATTACCATAGTAATTTTATCAAATTGTGTGGAAAGATTGCTCTATTTCAGTGTTCGCTTTTTTCCTGATATCCCTCACAAATAAAGTAACAACAGTGAAGAAAAATGAAATTGTGCTGCTTGAAATATTTCTGAGAAATGGAAAATCCTTGGAGAATTTATTTGATAGCCTTTATTGTTTGACCGCTTAATTTGGATGCCCCATGTTTTGTATAAGTGACTAAAGACTTAATTCTTCTTTTAATTTCCCATTTGAAGAAAAAGTCCCTGATTACTTCTTTTTTAATTTAATAATATTCTGATGTATGATAATGTTTAAACACAAGGTAATAAGTTGTCAATATATAAGCTTCCTTTTTCCATAAGACAATATGTCTCAATAATGAGTAGGCAAAAAATAGTGCATTAGATATTTTATATCTGGAGAAGCAGTGTGCCCACACTTTTCAATTTTGATCACACGATTTGGAATCTATTTGCAAGAAGGTGATGTTAATTTATTCATATAGTGATATATATCATTTGAATGTCCAGACTTTACATATATGAATGATACTAACTCTAAGAATAGTTTTACTCATTTTTGTTTTGTATTTGTTAAAAAGCCTTCACAGGGCTCCGATGTAATTATAATTGAAGACATTGCATTCCTTAGTTAATATCAAATTGCTTCATTTGCAATGACCAAATGACATGCATATGCTACTGCTTTTAGCTCCATATATGGCACAATGGTGACATTTTTGAGTAATTCCTACTAGCCATGTAAACTGTCTACCTATGTTTTGTGTTTATTTAATTGGCTTCTTTTGTTTAAAAGTTGTTTCAAGATCAACATTGTATCTAATGTTGCAACTTGTGTTATAAAGCAAGAATAATAAAGGAAGAAACAAAATATTGCCATTCACAAGTTCATGAAAATTTATGTGGACTAGCCTTAAAATCCTACAAAGTACACCTGCTAGATTCACTGCTATTAAACAAACAGGAAATGGAAAGTGTTGGACAAGAGGTGGAGAAATAAGAACACTTACTCACGGCTGGTGGGAATTCAAATTGTACAGCCACTGTGGTTTTGCAATTGCTCAAAAGTTAAGCACAGAATTGCCTTATGATCTGGCAATTCTGCTTCTTGGTATATATCCAGAAAGCAAAAGCAAAGAGACACCTGAACACTGATGTTCACAGAATTATTTACTATTGCCAAAAGATGAAAAAAAACCTAAATATCCATTAACCAATGAATGGATCAACAAAACATGTATATACATACAATGGAATATTCCTCAGCAGTAAGAAGTAATGAAGTCTTGAAGTATGTGCCACTGGACAAAGATGGTGGATTCCTTTGTCCAATTCATTGATCAATTCCTAAGACACTGAGTTTTCAGAGACAAAAAGTTTTTAGAGATAAAGATGGGCAGGGTTTAAGATAATGAACACAGTGGTCCCAGATGATGTAATTAGAGTTGATCTAATTATTGGGCATGCACAGACTGATTGCATGATTAGTCACAGAATATATGTAAGAAAATAAAGGGATGACATGGGTTAAAGTCTAAGTTCCTGTGCATGTCAGGTGGACCCATTTTGGCTAGATCCAGTCTCAGTTAAGACAACTTTGGACTTGGGTTGGGTTAGCTCTGGGCTGACCCAAGACCCTTCATTAGAAAACATTAGAGATTGTCTTTAGTGATTACAAGACTCTGAATTTGAAAAGCTGGATACATGGGTACAAAGGAAAGTTAGTCACAAGATGTTTACATAAAGGGGCAGAAAATAATGGCTATGAAATTATTATCAGAGATCAAGACAACTGGATTACAATTTAGAGATTTCAATATTTCCCTCTGTCTACTCCAATATACCAGAAGGCAAAAAGGGATACCTATGTAATGATTCAGTTATCAAAATCATCCCTTAAATCCTATTTCTTGGTTATACATGTGACAACATGGATCAACCTTGAAGGCATTAAGTTGAGTGAAATAGATAAGACACAATAGTGCAAATATGCTGTATGATCTCACTAACATGATCTAATATATTATGTAAACTCATAGACATTAAATCTCAAATATAGGTTACCAGGATAGAGATGAATCTAGAGAATGTGGAATAGTTGCTTACTATGTGCAAAGCTTTTAACTAGGTTGAATTTAAATGTTTGGAAATGGATAGAGGTGAAGGTCCCATGCTATTGTGAATATACTTAACAGTGCTATACTGTGTATAAATGTGGGTGAGAGGGGATATTGAGTCATGTTTGTTAACAGAACAAAAGTTAGAGATTAAAACTTGGAAATGTGGTAGCATAGTGAATCCTGCCATGGACAATGATTGTGAGCAGTGCTAATATTAAAAAAAAAGTGATTTCATGAACTAGAACAAATGTATGGTACTATTTCAAGTTGTTTATAATAGAATGGTATATGGAAAAAATGTGCCTATTGCAAACTATGGACTAGAGTACTCAGTAATATCTTAATATCTTCCATCAATAATAAAAAATTTACCACACCAATACCACATCAGTAAAAGGGGAGGATAAAGGATATGGCTGCTTTTGATTTTTATTTTTCTTTTTATAATTTTATTTTAGAGTAAAGAAAATGTTTTAAAATGGTTGTGATGAATGCATAAATATTTGATGATACTGTGTGTCACTGATTGTATACTGTGGATGGAATGTATGGTGCATGAATATATCTCAGTAAAATAGCATTCTAAAAAACCCTACAAGATAGAAATTATGTTTGTACTTATGAAAATCAGAGTGTTACAAAGTCAATATATAAATATCATATGTAAAATTATATATCAATACAAAACAGAAACCTACTAAAATTAAATTTTTAAATATCACTTACAATAACATCAAAAGCAAAAACTTGGACAGGGGCCAAGATGGTGGCTTAGTAAGGTGCACGCGTCTTAGTTCCTCCTCCAGAACAACTACGAAATAACCAGAAACAGTACAGAACAGCTCCCGGAGTCATGACGGAGACCAGACACACAGCGCAATCCAGTCTGGATGGGCTAGACTGACTGCGAGACTCTGCTGCAGTGAGATCCCCGAGTGGCATGTGGTTCCCTGGGCAATGGTGGCTGTGAGCTGGAACCCCTCCCTCCCTCCTTCCCTGGCCGGTTGAGAGTCTCGGAGAGGAAAGTTTCCCAAGCTGCAGCAGCCGGCACCCCTCTTTCCTGGGTGGCTTCCCAGACTGGCTACGAGTCTCAGATCAGCGGGCTCCCCAAGCCGGAGCGGCTGGCAACTGGTGCCCCTCCTCCACGTACGGCTTCCCAGTCAAGAGGCAGGTCTTGGATCAGTGAGATCCCCAAACTGCAACAGCCGGCGGCTGGTGCCCCTGCCAAACAGGCAGCTACCTGGAGGGAAAGGAAAGAGTCTCCAACAGTAGCAGGGACTGAGCCCAACCAAACACCAATAGTGGCATTAATAAACAAATTCTGACTACTAAAAATAGGCCCCCAGCTCAGGCAAACCTGATCAAGGCGGAAGTCTCCTATTGGGCTAACTGAGAAAGAGGAAAGGGGGCTATACTAAAAATAGGCCCCCAGCTCAGGCAAACCTGATCAAGGCGGAAGTCTCCTATTGGGCTAACTGAGAAAGAGGAAAGGGGGCTAAACAGAGCCTTCTGCGCCTGTTTCTATGGAGGCTTGGTGCCTCTGGGCTCAGTGCTGGGATTACACAGGTTGCAACTACCCCAAACGCAGAAACAGGCTGCTTTCAGGGCTCTCTACCACCTGAACCTTCCCCACGGGAGGGGTGAAATGCATCTCAGGAGGAATCCCTCTCTCAAGGAATTCTGATCCCGGACTTTGCAATTTGAAGCCATTAAAACCAACCTACAACCTTTCCTCTGTCTCCACCATGCACACAGCAGGGAGAGCCTTCCAAAGTTAAAGGAGCCACAACATCTTTTGCTGGTGGGACCTGCAGACAGGCAAGCGCCAAATACTGGGCAGGATAAGAAAAACAGAGCCCAGAGACTTCACGGGAAACTCTTTCAATCTGCTGGGTCCCACACTAAGGGAAATCTGATTAAATGTCCAGACGTCAGCAAAAAATAACAAATCACACCAGGAAAATTGAAGATATGGCCCAGTCAATGGAACAAATCAATAGTTCAAAGGAGATACAGGAGCTGAGAAAACTAATTCTGAACATATGAATAGAAATGGAAAACCTCTTCAAAAACCAAATCAATAAATTCAGGGAGGACATGAAGAAGGCAAGGGATGAACAAAAAAAAGAAATGGAAAGACAAAAAACAAATCACAGAACTTATGGGAATGAAAGATACAGTAGAAGAGATGAAAAAAACAATGGAAAGCTACAATGGTAGATTTCAAGAGAGAAAGTTTAGAATTAGTGAACTGGAGGATAGAACATCTGAAATCCAAAAAGAAACAGTAACTATAGGGAAATGACTGCAAAAATTTGAGCAGGGGCTTAGGGAATTGAATGATAATATGAAGCGCACAAATATACGTGTGGTGGGCATCCCAGAAGGAGAAGAGAAAGGAAAAGGAGGAGAAAAATTAATGGAAGAAATTATCACTGAAAATTTCAAAACTTTTATGAAAGACCTAAAATTACAGATCCAAGAAGTGCAGCGCACCCCAAAGGGAATAGATCCAAATAGGCGTTCTCCAAGATATTTACTAGTTAGAATGTCAGAGGTCAAAGAGAAAGAGAGGATCTTGAAAGCAGCAAGAGAAAAACAATCCATCACATACAAGGGAAACCCAATAAGGCTATGTGTAGATTTCTCAGCAGAAACCATGGAAGCTAGAAGACACTGGGATGATGTATTTAAATTACTAAAAGAGAAAAACTGCCAACCAAGACTCCTATATCCAGCAAAATTGTCCTTCAAAAATGAAGGAGAAATTAAAACATTCTCAGACAAAAAGTCACTGAGAGAATTTGTGACCAAGGGACCAGCTCTGCAAGAAATACTAAAGGTAGCACTAGAGTCAGATATGAAAAGACAGAAGAGAGAGGTATGGAGAAGAGTATAGAAAGAAGGAAAGTCAGATATGATATATATAATACAAAAGGCAAAATGGTAGAGGAAAATATTATCCAAACAGTAATAACACTAAATGTTAATGGACTGAATTCCCCAATCCAAAGACATAGACTGGCAGAATGGATTAAAAAAACAGATCCTTCTATATGCTGTCTATAGGAAACACATCTTAGACCCAAAGATAAACATAGGTTGAAAGTGAAAGGTTGGGAAAAGATATTTCATGCAAATAACAACCAGAAAAGAGCAGGAGTAGCTATACTAATATCCAACAAATTAGACTTCAAATGTAAAACAGTTAAAAAGACTAAGAAGGACACTATCTACTAATAAAAGGAACAATTAAACAAGAAGACATATCAATCATAAATGTTTATGCATAATATGCAGAATGCCCTAAAGTACGTGAGGAATACACTGCAAACACTGAAAAGGGAAATAGACACATATACCATAATAGCTGGAGACTTCAATTCACAACTCTCATCAATGGACAGAACATCTACACAGAGGATCAATAAAGAAATAGAGAATCTGAATATTACTATAAATGAGCTAGACTTAACAGACATTTATAGGACATTACATCCCACAACAGCAGGATACACCTTTTTCTCAAGTGCTCATGGATCATTCTCAAAGATAGACCATATGCTGGGTCACAAAGCAAGTCTTAACAAATTTAAAAAGATTGAAATCATACACAACACATTCTTGAATCATAAAGGAATGAAGTTGGAAATCAATAATAGGTGGAGTGCCAGAAAATTCACAAATACTTGGAGGCTCAACAACACACTCTTAAACAACGAGTGGGTCAATGAAGAAATTGGAAGAGAAATTAGTAAATAACTTGAGGCCAATGAAAATGGAAACACAACCTATCAAAACCTATGGGACGCAGCAAAGGCAGTGCTAAGAGGGAAATTTATTGCCCTAAATGCCTATATCAGAAAAGAAGAAAAGGCAAAAATTCAGAATTTAACTGTCCACTTGGAAGAACTGGAGAAAGAACAGCAAACTAACCCTAAAGCAAGCAAAAGGAAAGAAATAACAAAGATTAGATCAGAAATAAATGAAATTGAGAACATAAAAACAATTGAGAAAATCAATAAAACCAGAAGTTTCTTCTATGAGAAAATCAGTAAGATTGATGGGCCCTTAGCAAGATTGACAAAAAGAAGAAGAGAGAGGATGCAAATAAATAAGATCTGAAGTGGAAAAGGAGACATAACCACTTCCTCATAGAAATAAAGGAGGTAATAACAGGATACTATGAACAACTTTATGCTAATAAATACAACAATTTAGATGAAATGGACGGGTTCCTGGAAAGACATGAACAACCAACTTTGACTCAAGAAGAAATAGATGACCTCAACAAACCAATCACAAGTAAAGAAATTGAATCAGTCATTCAAAAGCTTCCTAAAAAGAAAAGTCCAGGACCAGATGTCTTCACATGTGAATTCTATCAAACATTCCAGAAAGAATTAGTACCAACTCTCCTCAAACTCTTCAAAAAAATGGAAGTGGAGGGAAAGCTACCTAATTCATTCTATGAAGTCAGCATCACCCTCATACCAAAACCAGGTAAAGATATTACAAAAAAAGAAAACTACAGACCAATCTCTCTAATGAATGTAGATGCAAAAATCCTCAACAAAATTCTAGCAAATCGAATCCAACAACACACCAAAAGAATTATACATCATGACCAAGTAGAATTCATCCCAGGTATGCAAGGATGGTTCAACATAGGAAAATCAATTAATGTAATACACCATATCAACAAATCAAAGCAGAAAAATCACATGATCATCTCAATTGATGCAGAGAAGGCATTTGACAAGATTCAACATCCTTTCCTGTTGAAAACACTTCAAAAGATAGGAATACAAGGGAACTTCCTTAAAATGATAGAGGGAATATATGAAAAACCCACAGCTAATATCATCCTCAATGGGGAAAAATTGAAAACTTTCCCCCTAAGATCAGGAACAAGACAAGGATGTCCATTATCACCACTGTTATTCAACATTATGTTGGAAGTTCTAGCCAGAGCAATTAGACAAGAAAAAGAAACACAAGGTATCAAAATTGGAGAGGAAGAAGTAAATTTATCACTGTTTGCAGACGATATGATATGATACATCAAAAACCCGGAAAAATCCACAACAAAACTACTAGAGCTAATAAATGAGTACAGCAAAGTAGCAGGTTACAAGATCAACATTCAAATATCTGTAGCATTTCTATACACTAGTAATGAACAAGCTGAGGGGGAAATCAAGAAACGAATTCCATTTACAATTGCAACTAAAAGAATAAAATACTTAGGAATAAATTTAACTAAAGAGACAAAAAACCAATACAAAGAAAACTACAAAAAACTGTTAAAAGAAATCACAGAAGACCTAAATAGGTGGAAGAGCATACCGTGTTCATGGATTGGAAGACTAAATGTAGTTAAGATGTCAATTCTACCCAAATTGATTTACAGATTCAATGCAATACCAATCAAAATCCCAACAACTTATTTTTCAGAAATAGAAAAACTAATAAGCAAATTTATCTGGAAGAGCAGGATGCCCTGAATTACTAACAGTATCTTGAGAAACAAAAACGAAGCTGGAGGTCTCAAGCTGCCTGACTTTAAGGCATATTATGAAGCCACAGTGGTCAAAACAGCATGGTACTGGCATAAAGATAGATATTTCAACCAATGGAATTGAATAGAGTGCTCAGATATAGTCCCTCTCATCTATGGACATTTGATATTTGATAAGCAGTCAAGCCAACTCACCTGGGACAGAACAGTCTCTTCAATAAATGGTGTCTAGAGAACTGGATATCTATATGCAAAAGAATGAAAGAGGACCCGTTTCTCACACCCTACACAAAAGTTAACTCAAATTTGATCAACGATCTAAACATTAAGTCTAAGACCATAAAACAGTTAGAGGAAAATGTAGGGAGATATCTTATGAATCCTACAATTGGAGGTGGTTTTATAGACCTTAAACCTAAAGCAAGAACACTGAAGAAAGAAATAAATAAATGGGAGCTCCTCAAAATCAAACACTTTTGTGCATCAAAGAACTTCATCAAGAAAATAGAAAGACAGCCTACACAATGGTAGACAATATTTGGAAACGACATATCAGATAAAGGTCTAGTATCCAGAATTTATAAAGAGATTGTTCAACTCAACAACAAAAAGACAGCCAATTCAATTACAAAATGGTAAAAAGACTTGAACAGACACCTCTCAGAAGAGGAAATACAAATGGCCAAAAGGCACATGAAGAGATGCTCAATGTCCCTGGCCATTAGAGAAATACAAATCAAACCACAATGAAATATTTCACACCCACCAGAATGGCCATTATCAACAAAACAGAAAATGACATGTGCTGGAGAGGATGTGGAGAAAGAGGCTCACCTATCCACTGTTGGTGGGAATGTCAAATGGTGCAACCAGAGTGGAAGGCAGTTTGGCGGTTCCTCAAAAAGCTGCATATAGAATTTCCATATGGCCCAGCAATACCATTGGTAGGTATGTACTCAGAGGACTTAAAGGCAAAGACACAAACGGACATTTGCACACCAATGTTTATAGCAGCATTATTTACAATTGCAAAGAGATGAAAACAGCCAAAATGCCCATTAACAGACGAATGGCTAAACAAACTGTGGTATATACATACGATGGAATATTATGCAGCTTTAAGACGGAATAAACTTATGAAGCATGTAATAACATGGATGGACCTAGAGAACATTATGCTGAGTGAGACTACCAAAAAATGAAGGACAAATACTGTATGGTCCCACTGATATGAACTGATATAAGAGACTAAACTTGGAATATGTCATTGGTAACAGAGACCATCAGGAGATAGAAATAGGGTAAGATAATGGGTAATTGGAGCTGAAGGGATACAGATTGTGCAACAGGACTGGATACAAAAACTCAGTAATGGACAGCACTATAATACCTAATTGTAATGTAATTATGTTAAAACACTGAATGAAGCTGCATCTGAGGTATAGTTTTTTTTTATTATTTTATTTTATTTTTTTATTTTTTATTTATTTTTTTCTCTCTATTATAATTTTATTTCTTTTTCTGTTGTCTTTCCATTTCTTTTTCTGAATCGATGCAAATGTACTAAGAAATGATGAAGATGCATCTATGTGATGATATTAAGAATTACTGATTGTATATGTAGAATGAAATGACTTCTAAATGTTGTGTTAGTTAATTTTTTAATTAATAAAAAAGGAAAAATAAAAGCAAAAACTACTTAGAAATAAATACAATAAAAATTTTCAAGTGCTGCATACTGAAAACCTAAACTTCTGTGGAAATAAATTACAGAATATTTGAGTCATAGGAATATATACCACACGTGTGAATTGAAATATTCAACAGTGTTAAAATCTCTCTTGTTTCCAAATTGATTTGTAGTTTCACGCCACTTGTGCTGGTTTAAAAGGATGGATGCTGCCTAGAAAAGCCATGTTTTAATCAAAATTCCATTTCATAAAGATAGAATAATCCCTATTCAATACTGTATATTTGAAACTATAATCAGATCATCTCCCTGGATGATGTGACTTAGTCGAGTGGTTGTTAAACTGGATTAGGTGATGACAGGTCTCCACCCACTTGGGTGGGTCTTGATTGGTTTATTCGAGCCCTACAAAAGAGGAAACATTTTTGCATTTTTGAAGAAAGGAGATTCAGAGAGTGCACAGAATGCTGCAGCACCACAAAGCAGAGTCCATGAACCAGCGACCTTTGGAGATGAAGAAGTATAATGCCTCCCAGGGAGCTTCATAAAACCAGAAGCCAGGAGAGAAGAATCTAGCAGATGATGCTGTATTTGCCATGTGTCCTTCCAGATGAGAGAGGAACCCTGACTTTGTTCACTATGTGCCCTTCCACTTGAGAGAGAAACCCTGAAATTTATCAGCCTTCTTGAACCAAGATGTCTTTCCCTGGATGTCTTTGATTGGACATTTCTATAGATTTGTTGTAATTCGGTCATTTTCTTGGCCATAGAACTGTAAACTATTAACTCATTAAATTCCCATTTTTAAGAGCCATTCCATTTCTGGTATATTGCATTCCAGCAGCTGGCAAACTAGAACACCACTCCAATTAAAATTTCAGCAGGCAATTTTTTTTTCAAAAATTGACACTCTGATTCTAACTGGAATACATATATATATATATATATATTCATATACAAATGATGTCAAAAAGCCAAAGTAATTTTGAAAAAAAAGAACAAAGTTGGAGGATTAACATGATCTAATTTCAAGAATTATTATGAAAATTACCATAATCAAAATAATGGCCAGACCTAAGGAAAGACAAATTAATTAATGGTACCAAACAAGAAGTAAGAAATAGACCTACTCATATTTAGTCAATAATCAATTGAACCAAGTCACAGAGGCATTTTAATGGGTAATGCTTCCAGAAAAATAGTGTCTCTGTTGAAAAAAAAATCAAAATCAGCTCCTATATTACACCATACTTTAATATTAAGATATTAATTTGAATGGATCATGAACTTAAATGTCAAAGCTACGTTTATAACTCTTCTGGAAAAAATAAGAGATTACCTTCATTATTTCTTCAAAATTTTCTCCTCTTTCTCTCTTTCTCTTCTTCTGGTACTCCCATTTTGTGTGTGTCAGTGTGTTTAACCATGTTCCATATTTCTCTGAGGCTTTGTTCATTTTCTTCATTCTTCACTCTTTTATAGTTTTCATAATCTCTGTAGATCAAAGATTCCATCTTCTGCCAATTCAAATTTCTCCTGAGCCTCTCAGTGACCTTTTCATTTCAGTCACTGTACTTTGTGACTCCAGAATTTTCCATTTGTTTTTTTTTGTTATATCTATGTCTTTAACAATATTCTAGATTTGAATGGGACCTTGTCATCATCATTTCATTTACATTTTTATTTTGGTTTCTTTTTGTCCTTTGAACATATTTGTAATAACAACTTTAAAATCTGAAACTTGTTAAGGATAAGTACATCCTCAAGGACATAACACATTTGAGAAGGTCTCAGTGGATGGAGAAGAATGGAAGTGGTGATCAGGGAAGACTGAGAAGAAAAAGGGAAAGGCAACCATTGTCAGACATCTTCTGAATAATATTAATACCATCATTTTTCTAAAAAAGGTAATAACAATGGAAACAAAATGTTTTAAATAAACTGATAATTAAAGTGTTATTCCTTAAAAAAAAAATCTGAAACTTGGTCATTCTCCTAGGCAGTTTCTGTTCTTTGTTGTTTCATTCCACCCCTCTCCCACTCACCAGTGTATAAGGCATAATTTTCTGTTTTGGCATACCTCATAACTTTTTGATGGGACAGGATATTTTAGATAGCATATTGCAGCAACAATGATTACTGCCTTTTTGTCAATTCTGAGGCTCTTTGTCTTCTCTTGTTTTTATAGTGAAGTCTATTCACTATATATTATTAAGCCTATGGCATTTCTCCTCAGAAGGCAAAGCCTTGGGTTTTCTGAGATGACTGTGGGTTCGGTAGAGCTTTCTTTGACTATCTCAAAAATATGAGATGAGAAATTATTTAAAAAGGACAGAGAGATAGTAAGAAGGAGAGAGAGAGAGAGAAAGAAACCTGGTGGCTGGCACTGAGTCCTAATTCCAGGTCTATGTTAATTTGATGAACTTTTTGTCTATTCAGTTGAAACATCCTATTGAAAATTATTGAAACCACATTTATATTCTGTATCAAATGAAAGATATAAGCTACTGAGATATGTTTATTAAAGTGTGCAGTTTCAAAAAGCATGGTACATCTTGCTGTAAAAAGTATAAAACATTATCCAAAAGATTGAACAACCATATATAGGGGAATGTTTCATTTCCAACATTGATTTTCTGAAATCGTACTTGTTGCACATTCAGTTCCATCTGCCATCTCTGTGTGCTTTTAATAGGGATTTGTCTTTCTTAATGTTAAAAATTTGTTGGTCATCTAGTATAAAAGTGTGCTGGTTTGAAAGGATATATGCCTCCTAAGAAAAGCCATGTTTTAATATGGATCCCATTTCTTAAAGGTAGAATAGTCTCTATTCAATGCTGTGTATTTGGGACTGTGATGGGATCATCTCCCTGGTTGATGAGATTTAGTTAAGAATGGTTATTAAACTGGATTAGGGGATGACATGTCTCCACCCATTTGAGTGGGTCTTGATTAGTTTCTGAAGTCCTATAAAAGAGGAAACATTTTGGAGAATGAGAGACTCAGGGAGAGCAGAGAATGCTGCAGTACCATGAAGCAGAGTCCACCAGCCAGCAACCTTTGGAGATGAAGAAGGGAAATGCCTCCCGGGGAGCTTCATGAAACCAGAAGCCAGGAGAGTAAGCTAGCAGATGACGCCGTGTCTGCCATGTGCCCTTCCAGCCGAGAGAGAAGCCCTGACTGCGTTCGCCATGTGCCTTTCCAGATGAGAGAGAAACCCTGAACTTCATCGGCCTTCTTGAACCAAGGTATCTTTCCCCGGATGCCTTTGATTGGACATTTCTATAGACTTGTTTTAATTGGGACATTTTCTCGGCCTTAGATCTGTAAACTAGCAACTCATTAAATTTCCCTTTTTAAAAAGCCATTCCGTTTCTGGTATATTGCATTCCAGCAGCTAGCAAACTAGAACAGATTTTGGTACCGGAGAGTGGGGTGCTGCTGCTGCAGTTTGCAAATACCAAACATGTTGGAACGGCTTTTTAAATGGATATGGGGAAGATTCTGGAAGAGTTGTGAAAAGCTTGATAGAGAAGGCCTAGAATGCTTTGGAGAGACTGTTGGTAGAAATGTGGACTCTAAAGATACCTCTGATGAGGTTTTAGAAAGAAATGAGGCACGTGTTATTGAAAACTGGAAGGAAGGTGATCCTTGTTTTAAAATGGCAGATAATCTGGCAAAGTTGACTAATGGTATTGGCTGGAAGGCAGATTTTAAAAGCCATGAACTTGGATATTTAGCAGAAGAGATCTCCAAATTAAATGTCGAAAGTGCAGTCTGGTTTCTCCTTGCAGCTTATAGTGAAATGCGACAGGAAAGAGATAAGCTGAAAACTGAACTCTTGAGTAAAAAGAAACCAGAAGTTGAGGTCCCGGAAAATTCTGGGCCTACAGAAAGGGAGACTACAGAGTATAGTGTGGATTTAACCAAATGTGGAACCAGCCAGCCATTTCAGAGAAAGTCAGGATCGGACATGGAGTTATCCAGGAAAGATTTGTGGAAACTCCTTATGTCTGATGGGCATGATCCAAGGCTACTGCATAGAAAGCCAACGAGAGTGCTGTGGGACCTGTATAAACAGAGCCGCTGCCAGTCTGGACTGAGGGGTTCAGAGAAGGGACACATTGGAGGAAAAATAACTTCAGAGGCAAAACCGTGGAGGCTGAGGTCTGAAGTCAGGAAGCCTCGGGCCAGGAGAGTGGACCCACCCAAGCCCGTGGAGAGGGTGAGTTTGCCCCAAAGGCAGAGAATGGGCCTTCCACCTCATTGCAGTGGAAGAGTCATGCCGCCTCAGGTCTTGGAGAGGGTGAAGCACATTCCTTGGGGGTTGGGGAGAGCCTGGCTGCCACCACATGGAGGGGTTGAGCGTGTGCCCCAGAGATGGCAGAGAGCCCGGGAGTGGCCCCGATGCTTGGAGAGGGTGGAGCCGAGAGAAAGGTGGTCTCCCCAATATCCCCCAAGGTTGCCTTCAGAGAGAGGCAGGCATAGGCATTTGGAAAGGGTGGGACTGCCACTTCCTAAAGCCCTGAGGATAAATGACTCTCAGACTTTGAAATCTAATGGACTTTGCCCTGCAGGTTTTCGAAACTGTATGGGTCCGGTGACCCCTGTGTTCCTTCCTCCCTATGGAAATGTATATATATATCCTATGAATGTTCCTCCTTTGTATGTTGGCAGCAAATAACTTGTGAGTTTTCAAAGGTCCAGAGCAAATGGAGAGAATTTTGCCTTAGGACAGACCATGCCTGTAACTGACTTGATGAGATTTTATACTGTCTCTAATTTTTTACTTCATTGTATTGCTACTGAAAGGTTTAAGGATATCTGATATTGTTATGAAATTAATGTATTTTGTATATGGGAAAAACATGTCTTTTTTAGGAGCCAGAGGGTGGAATGTGCTGGTTTGAAAGGATATATGCCTCCTAAGAAAAGCCATGTTTTAATATGGATCCCATTTCTTAAAGGTAGAATAGTCTCTATTCAATGCTGTGTATTTGGGACTGTGATGGGATCATCTCCCTGGTTGATGAGATTTAGTTAAGAATGGTTATTAAACTGGATTAGGGGATGACATGTCTCCACCCATTTGAGTGGGTCTTGATTAGTTTCTGAAGTCCTATAAAAGAGGAAACATTTTGGAGAATGAGAGACTCAGGGAGAGCAGAGAATGCTGCAGTACCATGAAGCAGAGTCCACCAGCCAGCAACCTTTGGAGATGAAGAAGGGAAATGCCTCCCGGGGAGCTTCATGAAACCAGAAGCCAGGAGAGTAAGCTAGCAGATGACGCCGTGTCTGCCATGTGCCCTTCCAGCCGAGAGAGAAGCCCTGACTGCGTTCGCCATGTGCCTTTCCAGATGAGAGAGAAACCCTGAACTTCATCGGCCTTCTTGAACCAAGGTATCTTTCCCCGGATGCCTTTGATTGGACATTTCTATAGACTTGTTTTAATTGGGACATTTTCTCGGCCTTAGATCTGTAAACTAGCAACTCATTAAATTTCCCTTTTTAAAAAGCCATTCCGTTTCTGGTATATTGCATTCCAGCAGCTAGCAAACTAGAACAAAAAGCATGTGTATATAGTGGCAGAAATATAAATCTATAAAAATATATTTTATATTATATAATATATAAATATATATAATATATTATAATATATAATATATAATTGTAATATATATTATGATATATAATATAAAATATTAATTTTTCCTAGAAACTCTCAGTTGATGTTAGGAAATATTATACAAGGTTATTTTCCAAGATGAAGGAATTCCTTAGGGTTACATTACCTGTAGAACAGGGTATTTGTGTAACTGTCCACTTTGGGAAGTCCAAGGGACCATCACAGATTTCATAGAAGAGATAATATTTCTGCTGTGTCTTGAAGGATAGGTTTTAATGAAAAAAATGGACAACAGTCATTGAATAAACAATAAAGGAAAGCAGAAAACTTATATGATACACAGTACCTAAAATGGAAAAGAGAGAAGGATAAATTTATGTATTTCAACTCCATTTCTCATAAAAAAAAAACATATGCTATAACCAAAAGTGAGATAATACCTGGTCATTTAAGTGGCTACTTTCTATTTGGACAATGTATTTTTTCTATGACAAAGGGATACACCAGTATTGTGCCTAGTATATTTTCTTCACTTGCAATTAATTGAAAACAATTTGTGTTTACAGGTCAATGGTTGATCTCTGGAAAAAAGACAGCATTTAGGGGTAATAGGACAGAAAGAAAGTTGGAACCACAGTGAATAGAAGTGTGTTCAGTCATGTCTAAGTTCGAATCCTAAAATCCCATACTTGGGTAATTCTAAATACAGAAGTAAAAAGAGAATGTTTTAAAATTTTTGCCTATGGAAGTCTGAACTCTTTGTTTCTCAGACTATAGATTAAATTATTTAAATGGGGATTGCCACTGAATAAAATACAGACACCCCTTTGTCTTGGTCTATTGAGTAGGTGGAACTGGCTTGCAGACACATAATTAAGATTGTTGTAAAGAAAAGGGATGACCACTATAAAATGGGAAGCACAGACGAAGAAAATTTTGTGATTTGCCTCAGGGAAATGTTTCCTCAGGATGGCAGTAAAGATGTAGAGATAAGAAATGAGAAGAGTCAGGAGGTGGATGAGTTCATTAAAACTAACAAAAACAAAAATGACAATTTATTGGCATGTGTGTCAGAACAGGAGAGGTTCAGGAGGATTGAAGTATCCCAGCAAAAAGTGACTGGTGACAGTAGAGCAGCAGAAAGTCAATCGTAAGTTGAAACCAGTACAAATGGCAGCATTCACAAAGCCTGCAAGATATGTAGCCAACACAAGGCCATCCAGATGGAGAGACACAGTGACTGTGTAATGAAATTTTGTGCCCTTGAAACAGTCATAGACCATCCCAGTTAACAGGACACCCTCTATGACAGCAAAAGAAAAAAACACAAAAGAGTAAAAGAATGATTGAGTGGGCCATTCATTAAATGAATTGACTGGGTTGTCCACCCAGAAATTCATCAGCATATTAGGGGCAATGACAGAAGAGGAGCAGAAGTTAATAAGGGCCCAGTTATTGAGAAACTGTACATGGGAATTTGCAGATGTGAACCAAATTTAATTAATGGATTCCAGCCAAGGTTCTCAACTACAGTAATCATATAGATGATGAGGAACCCCACAAGTAGAAGACACTAGCTCTGGAGGATCCATGGATCACAGGAGAATAAATTCAATCATTGTTGCATAGTTCTTTATAGCTTATTTCAGAATGGAGAATTCATATGCTGAAATAACAAAGAAACCAAGAAAAAAATTGCCTCCAAAATGCCAGGAATATCAAATATTTCATTCCGTGCATTAAATAAGATTACTTCTAAGGTGTTCTGATAATATGTCTACTAAATCTCCCTATTTTAACATATTAAATATTTTAATATTTAAATAAAGCAAATATTCCTTAAATAAACAGTAATCTATTGCATTTAAAAATATGCACGTTTCTATGTGTGTGTGTGCTTTTCCTACATCTGGGGTCAAGCTGTCTTTCCCTCCTGAGTAAGAAAGTTTGCTTAAAAAAAATTTTGAAACTCTGATCCTTTCATCCTACTGATTAAAATTCTCCATTGCCAGCAAAATTACAGTCAAACTGCTTAAAAAACCTTTATTTAGCTTTATATTACCCTACTTCCCAACTTTTCTCCTCATTTCCATCTTAGACCTCTTTGGCAGCAGAGGCAGTGTTGACTAGTGGTATTCCAATTGATTATATAATGTTACGATTTAGAGGTGACAGGATCTCCTGATAGATGGGATGTAAAATATATATGGAAAGGGGATGAAATGAATGGGAATATTGGGTGATAAAAGGAGAGCTATAAGGGAAAAGATAGAAAATAAGTGAAGAAGCAATCCATATTTTCAGTTGTTAAACTGGTATGAATTTGCTGAGAATGACAGGACACCAAGGTACTGGGGAATTGCTACTGGAGAGAAAGTGAGAAATGGGAAAAAGACTGAATAAACATGGATATATGTAGAAAGAAGAACTGAGCCATATGGCTGTTCTGAGTGGATTAAAAAAAAGTTTGTATTTCACTCAGAAATATCCTTAGTTCTGTTCATAAAGTGTTTAAATTGATAATTTTTTATTAATTGCAATATTATGGAGTTCCCCAAAATCAGCATAACCTTAATGTGGCTTCTTATTTGGTAAGAAAACTAACGATTCGAGCAGAGGAGCACCTTCATCCTTTAAAGTACACATGCTTCGTGGTTTGTCAAAGACCCATGAATTTCCTCTCATTATCTTACATCCCTCCAACTTCACAACTTTATTTGCTTTTATCTTTAGGACAGTGCTGAAAAGAGTGAGATGCGCCAAGTTTCTAGTTACAAAGAATAAAAGAGGAAAACCTGGAGAAGATGCTCACTTGTGCCTAGAGTAGTCAAGCAAGATAACAGCCCTAAGGGATGATTTTTTTTTGCCACATTGCTTATCAGGGGAAGAAAAGAGGACCAAGTATGAAGGTAGAATGTCCTACCTGTCAATTGGTATAACTGCATCTTATAACAGTGAAATCACACTGTCCTTAAGACTGATTTTAAGGGAACATTTTTTTTGTATAATGGTGATTTTAATCAGGCAATGATGATAACATTGATGATAAAAGTAGTAACAATGTAGGTTATACTTTTGCAAATATGGTAAAAGAAATATGAAACAAGATTAAAGAAAATAAATGAATTATATATCCTCACCCTGAAGCAAACACTCCTAACCTGAAAGTAGGCATCATAGATTTCTATCTTCGTGTGTGTGTGTTTGTGTGTGTGTGTGTGTTTAATCTTAATCATGCATACTATATTGTTTGGAACTTATTTTGCCTAACAGCATAATATGAATTTTTTTACAATATCAGAACTCTACATAAATTTCATAATTTATGGACTCCTTCATAGACTTAGAAAATAATTCAATTAACTAATATCTCATTAAATATTTCAAGTGTTTGCGGTTACTTTTGCCATTTAAAAATTATCACAAGAATACATGAGTATCAAAACTGTTGTGTTTTTATTGGACCATTTAAAGGAATTAAATCAATGTCAGTATAATAAATTATTAGGAAACTCCAGTGGAAAATCACCATAAGAGGCAGGTAATTACTCACTAGAATGATTAAAATTAAAAGGAATTATATTACAAAGTGTTTTCCAGAATATACAGTGAATAAACTCATGCATTGATGCTGGGAAGCTGAAATGTTACAATTACTTTGTAAAACATTCAGTTTCTTGTAATATTAAAGTTACCTTTTATGTATGACCCAACAATTCCACTTCTAGGTGCTCATACAATGAATAAAACTAATGGTCCATACCAAGACATACGGAGCATAAGAAAATCCTAAAAGTGAAAACAGCCCAAATTCTAACCACAGATGAATGGGAAATCCATTGTAGTATATGTTTAAAATGGAATCCCCTTAACAGAAAAATTCAAATTAATGATTCTGTGCAGAAATAGATGTCTCTCAAAAATATTTTGGTAAACCAAGAAGCTAGCCACAGAGAGCAATATATATTATGTTTCCATATATATAAAGTGCTAAAAGAGAAGAAAATAAAATAGGAAAGCAAATCTGTAATTGCCAGGTCCTAGATTCACATGGTGCTGTCTGTTTGCAAAGGGATAAAAGGGAACTTCAGCGCAGTGGGGACATTGATCTCTATCTAAATTGTGGTGGTGGTTTCACGGATGTTTATATTTGTGAAAACACAATAACATGTAGTGAAAATTAATACATTTTATTGAATGTAAAATATGTTAATAAAATTAAATTAAAAATTATGGTATGAGGTTATTATTCCAAATCAAGAAAGAGCATTAAATTGAAGAAGTTGTCACCTATACCAAGTACATATATCAAACTTTAGAAATAAGAATCAAATTCATGTGTAACACATTATCTATAAAGGACATTGACTCCCCAATAAGCTGTAGTTTATGAACAAATGAATGTATATGAGCTCTGTTGACTTCAGTCCACATAAGAGAAATATACTCTGACACTCTGACCATAGTCTCCAAGCAAATTGATTATTTCTTTGTGCTTTTCCAAAGACTTGTAAGCACTGAGAAAATTCCAACTCCAGAGCTGTTTTGCTTTAAATTAAATTACTGCATTGCATGAATTCTCAGAAACAGTTTTTGTTTATGCTTTAATATTTATGAAGTCAGGATCTACCTTGTCATGACTGACCAAGAATGCATCATAACCTAGTTGTCATTTGGTGAGTGGGCACATCAGTATTTACAGAATGATATAAAATGGATGGGTTGCTTGAAAGACCACAAAAATTACCCAAACACACATGAGAAAAAGAAAAAAATATGAAAAACTCTGTATCTATTAAATAATTAATTTACAATAAAAATTTCCCACAATGAAAACTTTAGACCCTTATGATTTCACTAGTGAATTCAAATAAATATTTAGGTGGAAATATCACTGTCTTCATCAAACCCATTCAGAAAATCCAGGAAGTTAAGATACTTCTCACCTCATTTTATGAAAGTGGCATAATCTTATTTAAAAATACCTAATGAAGTCATTTTTTTTAAAAAAGTAAATTGCAGTATAGTTATACCTCTTAAACATAAATGAAAAATATTAGTCATTTTACAAACAAATCTAATCCTTCAATAGATAGATAGGATAAATAACACCATTACAAATTGGTTTAATTTGAGCAATGCAAGACAGGTTTAGCATATTTCATCACATTAACAGAATAACGGAGAATATCTCAGGCCATTATATAGAGAAAGGAAACTTTTTTTTCAAAACTGAATATCCCTAGGGGGAGCAAGTATAGTTTAGTGGTAGAATTCTCATTCACCACATGAAGACCCAAGTTTGATATCCAGCCCATGCACTTTCACAAAAAAAAAAAAACAACAACAATTAATGTTGTTGCAAAAACAGGATATTCACATGGGAAAAGAATGAAATATGACCGCACCATACAGCATACATAAAAAAAATTCAATTCCCCATTAATGATGAAAATTCTCAGCAAAATAAGAAAAGAAAATAACTTACTTAATTGAATAAGACACCTATGAAAAATCTACAGCTAATGTAATACTACCAATGATGCATTAAAAGTGCTCCCTTTCCCCCCAGATGGGGACAGGAATGGATATCTTCACTCATGACTTCTAATCAAAATTGTACTATCAATCTAAACCAGTGCAAGAAAGATGTAAAGTTCTTTAATATTGGAACAAAGCAAAAACAGTTCCAAATTCCACCTGATTCCTGAGCTCCAACTGCACTCTGCTGCTTGGATGCTGTTCTAATTTGCTAGCTGCTGGAATACAACACACTAGAGATGAACTGGCTTTTACTAAAAGGGGATTTATTTCATTAGTTCTTCAGAGGAAGGGCAGCTAACGTTCATCTGAGGTTCTTTCTTATGTGGGAAGGTTCAGGGTGTTCTCTGCTGGCTTTCTCTCCAGGCCTCTGGGTTCCAACATCTTGCCCTGGGGTGTTTTCTTTCTGCATCTCCAAAGGCCTGGGATGAGGAGTGCTGAGATGAGGAATGCTGAGCTGCTTCAGCTGTGCTACATTGAGCTCTCTCATTTAAGCACCAGCCAATTAAATCAAACGTCATTCATTGCAGCAGGCATGCCTCCTAGCCGACTGCAGATATAATCAGCAACAGATGAGGTTCACATGCCATTGGCTCATGTCCACAGCAATAGATCTAGGCACCTTCACCTGGCCAAGTTGACAACTGAATCTAACTACCACAGATGCCATGAAGTACGCTGTATACTCATAACAAATTCTCTTTGTTGCCTTAAATAGTTTTAAAGGATGCTTGTACAAAAAATAAGAGACCATCCTAAAGAAGTTAGGTTCAACTTAATATATATTTATGTGCAGAGAGTGTTTTATGCCTTTCATTCTCTAATGATGGATTGATAGGCTTTATTGTTTCTAGAAAGAAACTTTAGACATAATCAGATTTTGAGGGAATAAAATGAGATTAAGGGATTTAGAAAGAAAAACAACCTTTTATTTACCCTTTAAATATTGTTTAGCACCGAACCTGAGAGTTCACTTAGGGTTTGTGAAAAGGTCAGACCAATTTTAATCTCTCTCCCAGACCACATCCTCCCTCTATGACACATATAAACGGTCATATCTCCCTGGTTCTAGTCTCAGGAAGGAAAGAATGAATATTACTTAAATAAGCATAATCAAGAATAAAATCAATATTCAAATAAAAGTACAGAGTTCTATTTGCTATGGCCCATTATTTCTTCAAATACCCTATTTTCCTTCAAGTTTTATCCTTCCTTTCACATAGTCTTATCTTACATTTTCCAAGTGATAGTGATGAAGAAAATGTTCTTCCTTGGCTGGAGGGACAAAGAGAGGAAGGGGGTTCCAGTAACTCATTGATTCCATCCTCAAACTCAGGTCTAACCCCCTCTCTTTTCCGATTGCTGCTCCCACCACTAGAAAGGTAGTTTCCTCAGAAACAGGAAACCGCTACTATAAATCATAGTTTCTACTTTTGCTCAGAGTGCAGAAAAATGTTTCTTAACGACCCCTCTAAATAGACGGGACTGAAAATAAAGGAAATTCAAGGGACTGAACTGAGAGTACGGTCATGATGTTTATATTTATAAGCATTCAGAACACATCAATTTGCCAAGGTGCACCAGTGGGGAATTTGTCACCAAGATAAATGAGAAGCTTAAAAGTCACCTGAAGATTTAGTTAAAAATGCAGATTTGGATGCAGAGATCTGAGTTCCAATTGGGATTCTGCCTTTCTAACAATCTCTGAGGCAATGCTGAGGGTGCAGCTTCATGGATCACATGTTGGGGAGTGACAGCCTAGATTTAAATGCAGCTCCCTATTCCCTAGACCTTAGATTTGTAGCTGAGACACGAGACATAGCAATTGAGAAAAACAAATTTAATCTTCAACTGCAAAGATTTGAGTGAAAGGTTCTGAATAATGGTTTATTGGAAAGGGGGGACATTGCCGTCCTAGTGGTCATATTTCATCTGAGGATATTTTTCAAGGCCTACTTTACATCTTTGTTTCAAAGACTATAGATCAATGGATTAAGCACTGGACTGACAAAGGTGTAGAAGACAGCTATAATTTTGAATTCCTCAATAGTCCTATCTGTTTGTGGCCTTACATACATGCAGAAGATTGTCCCATAAAATAGAGTGACAGCCATCATGTGAGAACCACAGGTGGAAAATGCCTTATGCCTTCCTTTCTCTGGTTTGATCCTGAGTATGGCAGCAATAATAAGGGCATAGGACACCAGGATGATGGTGAGGGAACTGGAGAAGTTGAAGCCAGCTGATATGAGCCTGGCATGTTCCTTGACATAAGTATCAGAGCAAGAAAGCTTAATGAGGGGTGGGTCAGCACAGTAAAAGTGGTTGATGACATTGGATCTACAGAAGCTCAAGTGGAAGTTCAAGATGGCCTGGAACAGACCATCTGAGAAGCCATAAATATAAGGAAATGAGGCCAGGCAGGTGCAGACTGTCCTGGACATTTTCACACTGTAGTGCAGTGGGTTGCAATGGCCACATAGTGGTCATAGGCCATGGCTACCAACATGTGGATCTCAGTAAAGAAGAGTGTGATGAAAACATAACACTGGGTAAAGCATCCAGCATAGGAAATGGTCTTCTCAGACAACAAAGTTCTCGGCATCTGTGGAGTTGCACTGGAGGTGTAGCACACGTCCACAAAGGCTAAGTTGGTGAGGAAGAAGTACATGGGTGTGTAAAGGCGAGAGTCTATTCTGATTAACATTATCATTCCCAGATTGCCTAAGACAGTGACGAGGTAAACAACCAGAAACAACACAAAGAAGAGAGGCTGGAGTTCTGGGCAATCTGAAAGCCCCAGGAGAATGAATTCTGTTATTGCACTGCCAAATTTAATGAGCATTTCATGAGAGTCTGTGTTTGCTCTGGAAACAAATGCCAATAAAAAAGACATATAGGTACAATTAAAATCAAGGATAATTGAAAACATTTTCTCTAAACCTGCCCATGCCATTCCAAATGATCTTTTTCTGTACGTTATATAAAGAGATTTCATATGTCTACTGATTTTTTATTTCATTTTCCTTTGTATTAAATTCCTTGTAAGCTTTCATCTGTATACCTATATCTGTAGGTTAACTGTGCTTAGAGCCAAAGCTATACCTTTGCCTGTACTCTATCTGCACCTACACAATCCATCTTTACAAGTGGCCTACATATCTACTGTCTCCCGGAAATTTTCTTTGCCTCTCAAAATTCACTTATTGGACAAGTCCCATTTAACAGCACAGGGTCCAAGGTAACTACACAACCTTCGTTCTGAAACACTTCTCAATTCTCCTCTGGATGTGAGACTGCAAAATTTTTTTTTGCTCTTTCTTTGCTCTAGCACTCTCTATGTCTCACTCTCATTCTCAATAAAAATAAGACAGAACAATCAGTGTTGGTCCCAAAGAATGAGTCACTTGCGATATTTTACTCATTTTTCCCCTGTTAAATTTTTCATGATTTTGAGTACTTAGGGGTCTAAAGGGCTTTGTGAAAATTAGTGTGCAAAGAAATTGCATGGGAAGGTTTTTATCAAGCAAATTCACAAGGAGTTTGTTTCAGAAAGTCTTATGTGGAATACTGAGAACTTCATATTTAATAAATTATCCAGAGGATTCTAATGTAAGTGCTCCCTGGAGAGAAACAGTCACAATGGTTCAATGACTGCATTTCTAATCAAAGAAAAAATCATATTTAAATTAAATGAGGTCTCATATAGTATTTTCTGGATGGTCAATACTAATGACTTAATAGTAAAGAATATAAATTATTTTCATATTGTTTAAATACTCAATGTTTAAACTATTAATTATAGCTTGCATCTGTCAAGAAGTATTTATATTTCCTCAGATATTTAAGCTCTCATCATATCATAAACCAGTGCTAAGACTCTTTTCCTCTCTCAAGATGCTTTTATTTTTGCCCTTTCTCTTGTAAGTCTATTCCAACCTTTCTCAATTCTCATCTCCTTCAAAAATTAATCACAATAACATATATACTATAAGGTTTAGAAAGCTATTAATGAGGTCATTATTTGACTCTATAACTCCACTACCCAAGAGAACAAGTACTTGATGAATATTTGTTTAATAAACTCATAATAGTTATTTTTAATATATGCCTTAATTACATAACTGGTGTAGTTTCTAAATTCACTGCATGCAATAACATATTAAATTACACAAAACACTGCATGGTATACACTTTTATTATCTGCAATTTACTGATGACAAGAATGAAATACAGAAATATCAGGCAATCAAACCAAGGAAGCAATGTTAGTGGACATAATAGCTTAGATAACAGTTCAAACTCATTCTATTTCAGAACAACAGTTATTACATGCTGCTATAATATATTGTCTCCCTAAACTTGAACTTTTCCAAGAAATACAATTTATAGACACAGAATGACTTGAGAAAGGAAAGGATAAGAAACAGCTGTGACAAGGACATAATGATATCTTTGAATATTGTAACATAAAAAACAGCATTGAGTCTCATTTTCCCCTTAACCATAGGCATTTTCCACTGTGTGGCTTATTGGTATGCTCATAGACATCTACTGGGTGTCTGACCCATAGCCTGTGATCATCTGTTCTCTAACACCAGGGGACACCAGACTTAAAAGCAACAATAAAGCTTTCATTAGGGGTCAGTTGGGGCCCAGAATTACCACATTGTTTCTGCAGTTGAACTGTTTATTGACTTTGGGCAAATCATGCCACTTCTCTACTTATAAGTGATCATAATAATGCATCCTACATCTTTTTCAAGTCATTGTGGATATCAAACTGAATATTTGAAATGTAAATATTTACTAATATTTGAGATAACACATTTGGGCATTGTTGATATATAAATGAACAAAACCTTTAAATTCCTCCCTTTTGGAACTTCTTTATAGAGGAGAGAGAGACAGATAGTATTGCAAGTAAGTAAGTTCATGAATGATTTCTTAATTGGCAGTAAGTGCTATGGAAAAACAAAGAGAAATGAGGTTTGGGGAGAAGGGCATTTTTGAAATTTTAAACAGGAACATCCAGAAGACTTCACTTAACAGGAAACATATTTTAAGCAACAAAATGAAGGACAAAGTGCATAAGCATTAAGAATTTCTTGGATAAGTCTTCTGAAAAAATAAACAGAAGGTATAATGATAACATGTGACCATTTTATGGAAACTTCTAGTGTTGTCTGTATGTGTATTTTTCTTTGTATGCAGTATTCATGCAGAAAATTCTAGTTGAGAGATTCCTTAAAATTAGAATGGTTTACTTCATTAAAGAATGATTCACATATTCTTATGAATTTTCTACTAAGAATATTAGCACTTTTCACAGAAAAAATAGGTAAAATGTCAGTTGTAGTTCTCTTGAAGAATTGTCTAGCAGTAATTGCTATGAAAAACAGCATATATTCCTGTGACAGTAACAAAGTGACATGAGGTGGTAGTTTCATATTCCTTTGCACAAATGAGACTCCAGAAAGAGAATAAGGAGTGCAAGCCAAAACAGAGGAAAATGAGGAGAAAATACTCAAGACTTGGAGATTTAAGATTTTTATTTTTATATTAAATCTTGATAAGAAATGGGATTTGAGGGTTTCATTTACAGGAAGACTCATTCATTGCGTGTCGCTGAAAAACTGCCTTTTGGATCTGAAAGAATTTTGATCCACAAACTCAGTGACTTGTGTGGAATCTGGGTAGATCTAATTGAAGTAAAGCAGAAGCCCTGAACATTGGAAAAGTATAAAGAAGTTGCTATGAATAAGATATATTTACAGAGAAAGATAATTGCAGCAGGTCTGGATGCCTGTGTCCAGGTACAGTAAAAGGTTAATGTCTTCTGAACAAAGAACTTACAGTTTTCCTGATGGCAATCAAGGGGAGACCCTACACATTCATGCAGGGTGACAAAAATAACAGTTGGATGAGGAAAATTATGATTTGTAGAATCTGGAACTGACACCTGTTACATCATCTGTACAGCACTTCAAAATTATAAGGCAGTGACCCTTGTTGAAAATCTGTTAATAATATTTGGAGCCTTAACCAACTTTCTGAGCACAGGGCCCTGGAACTACACAACTCTCATGCCCATGAAGAAGGCATGTCTAGTTCCTGAGGCTGACAATGGGAATGTAGCAGCAGAAGGAGAATTCCTACTCCACTATAGACAAACAGATAGGATAAAAGAGAAAGAGAAAGTGTAAGCATGCCATCTCAAGGGACTAGCAATCCAGATATATTTTGTAGGATATTTAGTTACATGCTAATGAGAAAATGCTATTTTTCTAAACAAAAAAGACATAAAATATTTAAACAACTCACTGTAAGAATAGTATTTAAACTTTTTTCTTTTGTTTTTACCATGAACTCTTTGCAACATCCAATGAAATTACAGATTCTCAACCAAGATAAATTCACATGCATATATTTTTAGAAGAATGTAAGAGCCTCTAGATGGGATGAACCAAGTATAAGAACCCCTTCTCCAAACCCACTTCTAAAAAGTACACTTATGTGTGAGGAGAGTGGTGTGTGTTTGCTTTTAGTTGGTTCCTTTGCACTGAGTGATAGTTCTGTAGAATATTCAAAAAAAATGAAAGCAAATTCTGATAAGCATGCTTACAGTCAAATTAGCAAAGCATCCGACTTTATTACAGAGGAGTAGTCTTTGAAATCAAGGTTTTGATAGTTTAGCATAGAAATATGACAGTCACACAATACTTAACATTCTCTGAGTAAAGAGGCATGCAACCATCCATCCAACCATCCATCCATCCATCCATCCATTTCCTATTCATTCAATCATTTATGCATTTAACAAATGGTCAGGGAACATCTGCCTTATGCCACTGTGCTGTCACTATCAGGAGAAAAAGAGTAAGCTAAAGGGTAACTTGTGTTCTCAAAGAATTGTTGCCTCATTGGGTGAGGGATGAGGCATGTATATTTTGTTCCTCACTATCAAGTTTAGATTGTGAGTTGAGTTTAGAAAGATCACATTGTAAACTGATAGAGAATAGGGGATAAATTCAACAGAAACAAAGAGTATAATGATAGTTTATTAACTCAACAAATGCATTTAGGAAACATCTATATTCTAAGTTTCATGATAAATGCTGCCATTAAAATGGTGACTCATGGAGCAGAAAGTCTGAAAACTGGTAAGAGACACACAATCATATTAGAATTATAATTTTGAAACATCATACAAATTAAAAGTACATGAGAGTTGGGGAACACTTAATAAGAAGATATGCTTATTCAGAAAGAATACCCAAGATGCACTGAAATAGAAAGGAGAAACATAAGAAATGCCAACTAAGATAGAACAGAAAGTGAGAATTATCAAAATTTAATAAAATGTTTAAAGAAACCAGGAAAAATCATTATTTTGCCTACAAAGTGATAATAAGTAGCCTGATAGTACAGTTGTAATGTACAACAAACTAAGAGAGGTCAGAAAATGAAATAATACTTCCTAATAAAAGTTAATATCTCTCAATCTAGATTTCTATACCCAAATGAACTTTTCTTAAGTATAAAATTTAAAGGGAAATATTTTCCAGAAAGTACGAACAGAATTTATCTCATACAAACCTTTACTGAAAAACTTAAGTGTGTATATCATGCAGAAGAAATCTAAACCCAAATGGAAAAGAGGGATGCACAAAGAGCAGTGAAAGAGTCAGGGAATCATGAAAAAGGTGTATAAATGTAGGGGAAGGTTGTCCTCAATAAATATTTAAACATATATAAGATACACAAAAGAGCAATATTTAAACCATCTATTAAGAAATACTTTAATATCAATGATTTATTCTATACCTTGACAAAATTGCATCTAAACTAAAAATGAGAGAAAACCACAGTAAAAATATTCTTAGTTCTTTGCATTATTCCAGCCTGAGGAGGCATAACTTAACGGAAGCACACTTAAGTCAAATAGTTATAATAAATATTAAGAGAATCTTCTATAAATAGAACACAAAATGTATAACTATCTGCAAGAGTAGAAATAAATAAAAATTTGATCCTAACTTATGTAGGAAAGCATAAAAATCATAGGATAAGTTTTTAATAGCAATACATAGGCTGATAGAAAGTACAACTAAAAGTCAATACTCACAATAAAATATGAAACTCACTAGTTAAACAGACCCAGTGAACGTGCAAGAACAAGGATAGACCTACAAATAATAGGCACCAATTATCCAATTCAACAAAAATTGTTGCTTATATGTCAATGTCAGAGAACAGAGATTTTTACATTTTCATCATTATGAAAGATAGGATGGAAACTACAAAATGAGAAAAGAACGATACAAATGAATGATTTCAAAGGACCTAAAAGAAAGATACAAGAGGGAATGGATGAATCCATGATCATCATGGCGCATTTTTACATATTCCTCAGTTTTATATATGAAACAATAAATACATGATTTGGAAAAAAACAACCATATTTCCCTTAAAAAACTCTGTTGGCTCAAGTCCATCATTTCTGAAAATTCTTTCAGGGCCACTGGATTCCACAATTTGTATGTCTCAGGAGGAAATGCCAAATTGGAGTGGTGGGTGGCCATGAAGTGGTGGCTATGAAAATGGTCCATGAAGTCATATATTACCTAGCAAGCCTAAAGATTTAAAAAGTAGATGCCCCACATCACTTGTGTTTTCATTTCAGGTTTGGGAGCTGACCCAATTTAGCTAAGACAGGGGATAAAAGAGCATGCAGACCTACTGGCAATTCATAAAGCATGTTAACCCATGTTTATTGAACAATCATAATGTTGACCAAAATAAGAGAGTTATTTCTGGACTATATACTGATTGTAAATAACGTTGCTTTCATTTTAGCCACTACTGCTAAATCAATTGAACTGGTTTTCTGGACTATCTCAAAAAATGGTGGAAATAGTGTCTGGAGAGAATACAGACATTTCTATTCATTTTGTAGTCAACTTCTATTAGATATCCTTCAAAAATGACTCGAATGTTACCAACTTCCAAATAATGGGCAGTAGATTTATTATGAAGCTGTTCTATTAAAACAGATTGTAATAATGTAGGGATTGAAAAATTGACTTTAGGAAAAGAACCCAGAAATACCTGATGAAAAGATGAGATATGACAGTCTATTCTCATACCACGAGAATAGTATGGATTGTTCAATAAATGGGAAATTATTTTCCTTTAAAAAAAGAATTAGACTTTGTTTTGAACCACTTATAATTCCAGAAAAATAAAATACTTAAACATGAAAAAACAAAATTTAAAAATATTGGAAAAATAAAAGATGGTATTTTAATCATAGGATATATTTTTTAGAGAAGTTAAACAAAGAACAACCATAAAGACAAGACTGATAAATTTGATATACAATAAAATGAAAGACTTCTCCACCACCAAATATATTATACCCCAAGTTGAGATACAAAGATATTGAAGATATTTTCATTACACAGAACACAGAAAGATTACTACCTAGTTGGTACAGAATACATAAGGGTCTATTGAAAATGCATAAAATGCCCCCAAAACATGAGCATTATAAAAGAAATAGATAAATGGGATGTCCTCAAAACTAAACACTTTTGTGCACCAAAGAACTTTGTCAGGAAAATACAAAGGCAGCTTATCAATGGGAGACAATATTTGGAAATCAATTATCAGATAAGGTATCAAGAATATGTAAAGAAATTCTTCAATTCAACAACAAAAACACAAACAACCCAATTAAAAAAAAAGGTGGCAAAAGACATGAACAGACTCTTTTTCAGAAGAGGAAATACAAATGGCTGAAAGGCACATGAAAACATGCTCAGCTTCACTGGCTGTCAGGGAAATGCAAATCAGAACCCCAATAAAGTATCATCTGACACCCACTAGAATGGACATTATTGGGATGTTAAGTGAAATTAGCCAGAACCAGAAGGACAAATACTGTATGGCCTCACTAATATGAACTAACATTAATGAGTGAACTTTGAAAATTGAAGTTAAGAACATAGGTTATTAATAGATAGAAATGAGTAGAGTTTGGGCAATTGATGCTGAAGGAATACAGATTGTATAAAAGGATTGACTGTAAAAATTCAGACAATAACAATTGATGCTGAAAAGACATTTGACAAAGTTCAACGACCATTTCTGTTAAAACATTTCAAATGATAGGAATCAAGGATAGCATCCTCAATATGATAAAGAGTGAATATGAAAAACCCATAGCCAGCATTGAACTCAATGGTAAGGGGCTGAAAACTTTCTCCCAAAGATTGGTAATGGGACAAGGTTGCCCTCTGTCACCTCTATTATTCAACATTGTACTAGAAGTTCTAGCTAGAGCAATCAGATGGGACAAAGAAGTAAAAGGCATCCAAATGGGAAAGGAAGAAGTAAAACTTTCATTCTTTGCAAATGACATGATACTATACTTGGAAAATTCTAAGAAATCTACAACAAAGTTCCTTGAGCTAATAAACAAATTCAGCAATGTGGCAGGGTACAAAATCATTGTGCAAACTTCCCCAAGTGGAGAATTCTTGGTACTCTCACAAGCAGTGGGGACAGTGAAAGCAATAGGCCGAGCCTCCAATCTTAGGGTTTCTTCACATAAAACTGAATCCCACAAAGGATAGGCTAAACCTACTTAAAATTAGGCCTAAGAGTCACTCCCAAGAGAACCTCTTCTGTTGCTCAGATGTGGTCTCTCTCAGCTGACACAGCAACCAAACTCACTGCCCTCCCCCCTCTCTACATGGGACATGACTCCCAGGAGTGTGGACCTTCTTGGCAAAATGGGACAGAAATCCTAGAATGAGCTGGAACTCAGCATCAAGGGACTGAAAAAATCTTCTTGACCATAAGGGGGAAAAGCAAAATGAGACAGAATAAAGAGTCGGTGATTGAGGTATTCCAAACAGAGTCAAGAGATTTTCCTGGAGGTTATTCTTATGCATTAAATAGATATCACCTTGGTAGTCACGATGTAATGGAGAAGCTGGAGGGAACTGCCTGAAAATATGGAGCTGTGTCATGTTTCTTAAAGATAACTGTATGATGATATGGCTCTTTGGACAAGGTCCCCAAGTCCACTGAACTGAGAAGAATAGTCATTTCAATAAATGGGAATGGGAGAACTGGATATCAATAACCAGAAGAATGAAAGAGAATGCTTAAATTATACTCTATACAAAAATTAATTCAGAGTGGATCAAAGCACATTTTCATTAGTTGTAGGGGAAATGCAAATCAAGATTTCAGTGAGATATACCACCTCACATGTATAAGAATAGCAGCTATTAAACAAACAGGAAACTACAAATGTTGGAGGGGATGTGGAGAAATTGTGACACTTATGCACTGCCGGTGGGAATATATAATGGTGCAACCACCATGGAGGACTGTTTGGTGATTCCTTAGGAAACTAAATATTGAATTTCACTATGATCTGGAAACACCACTACTTGGTATACACCCAGAAGAGCTGAAAGCAGTGACACATACGCATCAATGTTTATAGTAGCTATGGTAGTTGGACTCAGTTTTCAACTTGGCTGGGTGAAGGTGCCTAGTTCTGTTGCTGTGGACATGAGCCAATGGCGTGCGAACCTCATCTGTTGTTGATTACATCAGCAGTTGGCTAGGAGGAATGCCTGCTGCTGTTTCATTTAGGTGGCTGGTGCTTAAATGAGAGATTCAAAATAGCACAGCCCAAGAAGTTCAGCATACCTCATCTCGGCACTCACAGCTCATTCCAGGCCTTTGGAAATGCAGAAAGGAATTACCCCGCTGAAAGGTGTTGGAACCCAGCGGCCTGGACAGAAGGCCAACAGAAATTGCCTTGTGCCTTCCCACATAAGAAAAAAATTCAGTTGAAAGTTAGCTGCCTTTCCTCTGAAGAACCAATGAAATAAATCCCCTTTTATTAAAAGCCAGTCATCTCTGGTATATTGCTTTCTGGCAGCTAGCAAACTAGAACAGAGGCATTATTCACAATTGCCCAAAGACAGAAACAATCCAAGTGTCCATCAACAAATGAGAGGATTAAAAAACTGTCATATACACATAAAATGGAATATTATACACCAGTAAGATAAAATGATGTCCTGAAGCACATGACAAGATGGGTGGGCCTTGCAGACATGATGCTGAGTGAAATAAGCTAGAAACAAAAGGATAAATACTATATGATTCCACTTTCATGACCATGGTAAGGGTAAAATCAGAGGCTTATACTACATAATATAGGGGACTGAGATACAAGGAAGCTTGAGATGGTGAACAGTCAATAAGGGTCAAGTTACTGAAAAACTGTACATGGGAATTTGGAGATGAGAACCAAGTTTGATTACTGGATTCAGGCCAAGGTTCGCAACCACAGTGATCATATAGATGACTAAGACCCCACAAAGAGAAGACACAAGCTCTGGAGGATCCATGAATCCCAGGAGAATAAATTCAATCATTGTTGGATGGTTCCTTATAGCTTATTACAGAATGGAGGTTTCACTTGCTGAGGCAACAAAGAAGTTAAGAAAAAAGTATACCTAAAATACCAGGAATATAAAATATTTCAGTCCATGTGTTAATTCTGAGAATATGTCTATTGAATCTCCTTATTTTAATATTGAACTAAGAAGAAAACATTCTTTAAATAAGCTCAGTAATCTATTTTATTTTAAAATATGCACATTTCTGGGGGTGCAAGGGTATTTCAGTGGTAGAATTCTCACCTGCCATGCAGGAGACCCGAGTTTGATTCCTCGCCCATGCACTTCCCAAAGAAACAAAGAACAAGCAAGCAAACAAACAAAAAAAAACACACAAAAATTCAGCAAAAGGTGCTGCAATAAGGGGATACTCACATGAAAAAAGAATGAAATGTGACCCCTGCCATATAGCATTTACCAGACAGAACATGAAAAAAATGCACGTTTCTGTGTGTGTGCGTTTCCTACGTCTGGGTCATGCTGTTGTTCCCCCCTCACCCAAACCTGAGTAAGATAATTTGCTTTAAAAAAGAAGTGAAACTCCGATCCTATCATCCTGCTGATTAAAATTGTCTATTGCAATAAAATTACAATCAAACCGCTTAGAAAGACCTTTATTTAGCCATGTATTACTCTACCTCCCAATTTCTCTTCTCCTCCCCTCTCCTCCTGACCCTTCCTCTTTCCTTGTCTCCTCTTTTCTATTTCCCTTTTCTTTCCTTTACCTTTCTTTCATTTTCCTCACTTTCTTCTCCTCCCATCCTACACCCCTACCTCCCCAACTATTCTGAACTACATTTTATTGCTCTGATTGGATCATGCCTATTGACATACTAACATACTGCTAGTTTTTCCATCCTAGGGAAAAAAAATTATCTTAATCTTATCACCCTTGCCACCTATCATCTCATTCCTTTACTTCTTGGAAATAAGATTGATTGAAATGGTCAAATACAGTTTCTGCTTTTCCTGTTTTCTCTTATTCCCACTGCAGCCAGGCTTCCCTCCCCATTACTCCGTTGCAGCTGCACTTTGGTCAAAGTCACCAGTGGTCTTTGTCTTGTTAAATCCAGTAGTCAATTCTCAGTTGTCATCTGTCTTGACATATCAATGGCATTTAAAAGGTTGATTGCTTACTTCTTCCGAAAAGGCTTTCTTCCTTTAGCTCCCAGGATATTGCACTTTCTGTTTTCTCACCTACAAGTGTTCTTTGCTTATTCCTTCTTTTATTCTTCACTGTTCTGTTAGAGTAGCTCAGAGTTCATTCCTTTATCCTCTTCTCTTTTCCACATACAGTCTTTCCCATGGCGATGTTTTTAGTCTCCTGGTTTTAAACACCATCTATTTACTTAAAACCCCTGAATTTATATCTCTAACCATGACTGCTTTACCAAGTTCTAGATTCAATTGCTTACTTAAAACTCTGCATGAATATCAAATAGAAATTCAGCATGACCAAATTTGACCTCCTCATGACCCTCAGCATTTGCTATATCCATAGCATTCCAAATCTCAAATCAATGATAACATTATGCTTCCAGTTACATAGATGAAAACAAATGAACACTTATCAGGGAGACTTTTATCTGTTATCTCTTTCACACATTCCATATCCAGCCCATTAGTTATTCCTGTTGGCTGTATTTTAAAAATTCCCTTGGCTTTAATATCCAAAAGCCACCCCCTTTTTCCTCCACTCCTACCACTATGAGCCAAGCCAACCTCATCTTTCACTTAGATTAACACAATAGTCTTTTAACTGCTCTTTCTATCTTGGAAATCAGCTAAAATCCCACCTTGCAAAATAACCACGTGAAAATTTTTATAGCCATTCTTTACATGCTCCACTTAATGCATATATAATATATGCACTCAAATATATTAATATTATATGCACATATAGAATAGACACAATTTGGCATGAGTGGAATGATATTCTATATGACATGCAGCCCTAAATGCAACATATGTGTGTGCATGTATCTGTGTGTTTTAAAGAGGGAAGCAATATTTTGTTTTTCTAACTCTGCCTTCCCGTCAAGTTCCCGTTATTTAGATTCAAATTCAGATAAATGTTTGGAGTAAACCCACATACCTGGTGGCACAAGAAGACATTTTATATATCATCCTTTGTAGATTATTCATAAACAAGAATGGAGTTAGAATTTCCTTTGTATAAATGAAAACTTGTCCTCATAAATATTAAATAACTATTCCAAAGTCACAAAACTACCACAACAGATTAATAGGATGAAGATTGAAAATGTAGATTAATTTGTCAATTTTTGCATATAGTACTGTATAATTAGCTTATTAATACCTTTCATTGGTCACTAAATTTGCCCAGGTGTTTTGACATAATGCACAAAGCTAATTACACATACTTTTCACACACATATGTATATGTATATACTACATGCTAATATGCATATATGCAAATATTACTGTTAACTGTTCTATAACTGTTCTTTCTCTGATTCTGGGGATTCTAAATTCTTTTCTTCTCAAACCATATGTGGTCACAATTTACTCAGTAACATTAAAAGTAATATTTCAGACATTTTATTTAAGATGTGTAGTCTCAATTGCTGAAAAGTTTTTTGAGTCCTCTCAGAAAACTGTATATCTGAACACCTTTAGATAAATCAAAATGTCCTGCCTTTTTTCCTTTAGGCATATTCTTAGGATATATTTTTTCCTTTAGATATATTCTTAAAATATATTCTTAAAGTAATAAGGATATTGCTTTATTAGTTTAGTTGTGTTTTATTTATTAGTTTCTAGAGGAATACAAGTTTTCTGGTTTTCAACAGTGAAATTTACAGCTTTGTTGATCATGTAAGTAACATCAGGAAATCAGTAAAATTAATTTACCAAAGAGTAAAAAGTGTCGCTGCTGAATATAAGATACAAGGTCAACCTTATCAAGCTGCAATCATTCCTATGAGATTTAGTGTTCTGCAAAACACTTAGAAGTCTAAAGTCTGAAATATGCTAAGAATTCACAATTAAAATGTGCCTTCAATTTTCATTGAGCTGATTGAATTAAATTTTCCCCAGTGAGACATTTATACTCTGTAGAGAAACATAAAAAGCATTTCATTGCCCTGAAACTATTAAGCGCAGAATTAAGCTAATAGTTCAGAATTCAGCAGCTTCTACCTCCAAAATTCAAAATTCCACTTAACATATGAACTCTGTCATTTCAGCTATAACATGTTTCTCACTTCATTCATTCATTCAACAGCTATTTATTGATTTTTAAAAATTTTTGTTGGGTAGAACTTTTCTATGTCCTAAGCAGTGTAGCCAACAACATCAGTCTTGCCCATTCCTTCAAAAAGCTTGCAGTCTGTATTTGCGGAGAGACAGCTATTATATGATGATATAACAAAAGTACAATCAAATGCCATGTATTTACCCAATACCTTCCTGATCACAGCTTTTAACCTCCTCCCATTTACTCACTCCTGTTGACACATGCTTGTCTCCTTGTTTCTCTAAGAAACCAAGGAGGATCTACATCAGGGCCTTTGAATTTATTGTGACTATGCTTGGATTGCTCTTTTACAGATATTCATATAGTATTAGCCTTTTATTTAGGCAATGCTCAAATATTATTTCCATGAAGAGCTCTTCTCTCACCACTGACACCACTATGATAGCACAACTTTCTATTTCATTGTCTGCTTTACTTTTCTTCAAAGCACACCCATCTCTATGTCAAACACATACACTCATACTAACACAAATACATATTCATGTAAAGTGAAATATACTTGATATAGAAAATAAATTCTTTCCACTTGAATATAAGTCATGAGATCAGGAACTTTGTTTCCTTGCCTACTGTATCTCTAGTACATGGCACATGCCACTTATATAGTGAATAGATTTTTAATGACCTATGAATAAAGATATAAAGGGTGTCCATTTTCTTGCTCCAAAGACATGTAAAGGAAGTATATCTGGAGAAAAAATATGATCATAACTAACCATGGAAAGGACATTTTAAGCCAATGATAGTAAATATGATGCCAAGGTATAATCTCTGTTAACATTACAAAGATCCAATTGTTTTCATTATTTTATAGCTGACTGAGCATGATAAGAAAGTAATGAAGGGAAATTTCTTAATCCTTCCATATTGTCAAATTCCCTAGAGACCAGGTTGTCAGTTCAATATATGAACCTGGAACTCAGGTCAGGGTTGGGGATATGAGTTTGTGATTCATTGCAGATTTATTAGATTACCTAACAAGAGGATGCAGATGAAGAATGTCAAGGAATAATCTTTTGGTGCTCCAGGATTTAGAGGTCAGCACAAGGATGGAGAATAGTCAGCAAATCTGACTGGGAAAAAGTGACCAGTGAGGGATGAAGTTAACAAAAGGAGTGATACAGAAGCCTAGGAAAGATGTTTCAAGGTAGCTGGATGGGTCAGCTTTGGCAAGTCCTACTAAGAGATTACATAAAAGTAGGATGGTAAAATAGTTTTCAGATATGGAATATGGAGGTCTTTTGAGTTCTTGACGTGATTATGTTCAATGGAACAGTAGAATAGAAACATGATTGACATGTTAAAGAGCCAATGGAACATGAGGGAATAAGGAGAATGACTACAGACTGTGCTTTAGAGAAAATTAATTGTAAAGAGGAACAGAGAAAGTTTGGTGGCTGGATGGGGCTGTCAGTCTAGAAAATTATTAAGAAAGGTGATACTAGACCATCTTTATAAACAAATGAAGATATTCCTGCAAAGTTAAAGATTTGGGAAGGGATATAATTACAGAAGTAAATTTTTTGGAACACTCCAAAGAAGTGGAAGAGCTGGTCAAAGATAGAAACAAGGACACATTATCAATTTTGAAAGGAGGGAAGGAAATATAAATGCTTAAAGGTGGATGAACTTATCTGATTATTTCTATTTTTGGAAGGGGTGAAATGTGAGGCAAGACCAAGGCCACAGAGGGAGTGCTGGAAATTTTTCTCTAATTTTAATAAGCAGCTTTGATGAAGGACCAGAGCAAAGGAATAAGTTTAAGTAAAGTTGGGCTACTGTCAGAAGAGCAGAATGAATGGTAAGTGGAACAATGGAATTGAGGATGATTATGTAAGAGATTATATAATAGACCATGAAAATCTCAACTAAGCAGTGAATGAAATGTGGGTATGAGAATAGTGATGATTAATAATAAGTGCTGCTTTTCTTAAATTTGTCATAAAAAGCTGTTAAAAGATAAGTATTATAGTAGATGAGTTAGATAAGAAGGGGGAGTGAATACGGATGTGAACCATAGGAGAGTTTCAGATTCTTTGAGAGAAATCTTGGTGAATAGGTAAATGAGGGAATTATGGGGAGATGGGGAGACTCCCTTGTACAGCTTACAGTAAAACAGGATGGCAGGATGAACTAACTTCTCCTCTATGGACTCACTTGTTTATCCAGGTGTAAAGGGATTTGCAGAGCACTGCTGTCCTTGCTCAATGAATGTTCTCCCTCATGGGTTTTGGAATGGGAAAGAAACAGTGATTGGACATTTACTTGATATCAAATCATTACTTACATGACCTCCACCATGCAATCTCACCCAAGAAGGCTTCATTTCTTTGCTCCAAATTTGCAACCGCTCAGCTCACTACATTGAGCAATCAGTAGGTCATTTAACTGACAAAAGTTTATTGAAATCCATGTGCAACCTTGGGAGGGGGAAATATAAAAAGTTAAAGTACAAGGATTAATATCCTTACAATATTTCAATTGATTCATAAAGCCAGTAAGTTATTTCTCCAGTATTCCCATGGTCTCATATTAATAGAATACCCGATAAGACTCTTTCACATGTATTATTTGGTGTTCTAGACATCCATATAAGTGTGATAAGTGTTATCTGTATTAGACAATCCTGTATATTGTGCAGATTTTTTCTTCAGAGTTGAAGTATGGAAGTTGTTATTTCCCCAGCTGTCAAGTATATTAGCAATTGATGGTTCACAGGTGAATTCTTCTTTGGAAATTTGAGAGAAATTGCATTGCCCAAGATTATACCCCCTCTAAGAGGATATCCCACATACAAGACTGAGGAAGTACAAAAATACACTTTAATCACAATTTGAGAATCTCTGAAGGACTGTCTCAAGCTCCAGAGCTCCACATGAGATTACCTGAATCTTCTGTGCAACTTCATCACAATGTAACTTCTCCTGTCCAATCCTGCTTCCATCACCCCTTTATAAGTACTGTTTCTCTATGCACTCTTCAATAAACTTCCTGCATATAAATATCTGCCTCAGTGTCTGTTTGCCCGGAGCCCAACCAAGGACACTAAATTACATATAATGATGCTAAGACCAATAGAGCTAAAGGTTGAAGTTGTAACTTAAATACAACTCTGACAATTCCAAATGTTTTGATATTTTATTGGACCCAGCCCAACCTATATTCATTCATCAGATAGGCTTATATATATATTCTGTTGATTAGCCTCCTAGCATCTTAAATATACCTATTTATATATTTAATACAAATAATATAAATTTATATAATTATATATTTAATATAAATTTATTAAATTTATATATTTAATATAAATATAAATATATATTATGTATATATATATTTAAAATGCTAGGAGGCTAATCAACAGAATAAATGTTAAATCCTTTATCTTAACAGAAGTAAAAAACTTCATTAGAGTACAAAATTAATAAGAAACTGTGATTTCTTATACATAACAGAATAAGCTTTAGAGTATGTGTTTCTGTAAAATTGTCTTTAGGGTTTCTTTCACATCTTTATTTTTCAAACTTCAGATGAGAAGATTTAGCAAAGGGATGACCACCATGTAAAAGACAGAGACAACCTTATCCTGCTCCACTGAGTAGCTAGAGGTAAGGCACAAGTGCATGAAGAGAATTGTCCCAAAGAATCTGGTGACAGTCATAAGGTGGAAGGCACAAGTGGAGAAGACATTTTGCCTTCACTCTAATGAAGGCATCCTCAAGATGGCAATGAGGATGCATAGGTAAGATGTGAGGAGTTTCATAACACAGCTGATCACATTAAAACTGGAAAAAGCTATGATGGCAATGCCATTGATGTGGTCATCACAGCAAGAAAGTTTGAGCAGAGGTAGGAATGGTCACGGTAGAAATGGTTGATCCTATTAGAGTTATAAAAGGGCAACCTGAAAATCATCAGATTTTATTTCCAAAGCCTGCTAGGAATGAGGTGGCCACTAGTAAGGTGCAAATTCTCTCAGACATGAGAGTGGGGTAGAGCAGGGGATTCCAAATGGCTGCAAAGTGATCATATGCCATCACGGCCAACAAAAAGCACTCAGTCTCAAGAAAGGAGCCCAAAAAGTAGAACTGGGCAGCACATCCATTGAAAGAAATGGCCTTATTCTCAGCTACGAGGTTCACTAGCATCTTAGGAATGACAGAAGAGGAGTAAGAGGCATCAACAAAGGAGAGGCTGCTGAGAAAGTAGTACATGGGGGTGTGGAGACAGGAATCAATCTTAATCAATGTGATCATTTCTAAATTACCCAACATCATTGCCATGTCCGTTGACAGAAACAATCCAAAGAAGATGGCTTGTAGATCTGAGTTCTCTGAGAGTCCTAAGAGGATAAATTCTCTTGCTTCTGCTTGATTCCTGCTTTGGGTCTCTTTCATATAGCTGTTCATTTGAGCTGGGGTAAAAGAAAAGATAAAAGATGGAATTTGGTCAAATGAATGCATGAAAGTGCTATAAACAAAATTTTACAATATATACTTGTGCTGGTTAGAAAAGATTTATGTACCCTAGAAAAGCTATGTTTTAATCTTAATCAATCTTGTGGGGGCAACCATTTCTTGAATTCCTATTCAACAGTGCAGGTTGAAATCTTTTGATTAAATTATGTCCATGGAGATGAGACTCACCCAGTTTTGGGTATTAACTTTTGAATAGAGGGAGATGTGACTCCATCCATTCCAGGTTGTTTTGATTAGTTTACTGGAATTCTTTAAAAGAGGAAGCATTTTGGAGAGAGTCCCTTTTTTGAGAATGATGAGAGCCAGAGCCCATGCAACCAGAGACCTTTTAGGATGAAGAAGGAATACACCCCTGGGAGAGCTTCATGAAGCAAGAGGCCTGAAGAGAAAGCTATCAGATGCCACCATGTTTGCCATGCACCTTTCCTGTTGAGAGAGGAATCCTGATGTTCATCAGCCTTCTTGAACCAAGGTATATTTCCCTAATGCCTTATGTTGGACATTTTTATAGCCTTCCTTTAATTGGGACTTTTTGCAGCCTTAGAACTGTAAACTAGCAACCTATTAAATTTTCCATTAAAAAAAAGCCATTCCATTTCCATTGTATTGCATTCTGGCAGCTAGCAAATTAGAACAGATTTTGGTACCTGAGAAAGGGGTGCTACCACGGTCTGCAAATACCAAACATGTTGGTATTTACATTGCATTAGATTGGACATTTTTATACCCTTGCTTTAGTTGGGATATCTTCACAGCCTGAGAACTTTAAACTAGCGATTTATTAAATTCCCCTTTTTAAAAAGCCATTCTGCATGGCTAAACAAACTGTGGTATATACATACGATGGAATATTATGCAGATTTAAGACAGGATAAACTTATGAAGCATGTAATAACATGGATGGACCTAGAGAACATTATGCTGAGTGAGTCTAGCCAAAAACTAAAGGACAAATACTGTATGGTCTCACTGATGTGAACGGACATTCGAGAATAAACTTGGAATATGTCATTGGCAACAGAGTCCAGCAGGAGGTAGAAACAGGGTAAGATAATGGGTAATTGGAGCTGAAGAGATACAGACTGTGCAACAGGACTAGATACAAAAACTCAAAAATGGACAGCACAATAGTACCTAATTGTAAAGTAATCATGTTAAAACACTGAATGAAGCTGCATCTGAGCTATAGGTTTTTGGGTTTTTTTTACTATTATTATTACTTTTATTTTTTTTCTCTATATTAACATTCTATATCTTTGTCTGTTGTCTTGCTAGTTCTTCTAAACCGTTGCAAATGTACTAAGAAACGATGATCATGCATCTATGTGATGATGTTAAGAATTACTGATTGCATATGTAGAATGGTATGATTTCTAAATGTTGGGTTAATTTCTTTTTTTCCCATTAATTAATAAAAAAGTCAAAAAAAAGCCATTCTGCTTGCAATATATTGCATTCTAGCAGCTAACAAACTAGAAAAATACTCATACAAATTCTAACAGAAGAGCATAAAGTGAAAAGTGTGCTAAACTTGACATCAAGTCACAAGCACTATTTCTGAGTACTACCTAATTTCCTTGAGCAAGTGCTTGAGTATCTATTAATCACAAACTGACATTCTCTCTGGCATTATCCATTTATTGAATAACAACAAGGACTTAAGATATGTCACCACTGCATTTAAAAAATAAATCAAGTGAAATATTAACGGATCTTTTAGATGTAAGTGCTAGAGAAAGATGCTGGAGTGAATTCAGTCCACAGAATATTCCTTTGCAGTATTAACATAATTCATTAAAAAATTAAAGATTGAAGAAATTAATCAACAATGTCAAGGGAAAGAGCTGAATCTCTTAGGAAGTAAAAAAAAATTATAAAAAAAGATGGAACTATGCAGCTATTATGATACCAAACCATCTCACCTTCCCAGAATCAGTATCTGTAGGAAAAAATATATTATTAAAACCCTGAGATCTTTCAATAAGTCAATATTTAGAGAACCTGAATGTAAGAGTGAATAGATACCCCAGAATAAAGTAATGGAATTTGTGAAGGTAGTGAAAACTCCTAACACCAAGGTTTCTAAGATCACAAAAGAAACAAGAAACACAACAGAAGCACTTGCAACTCTCTAGGCATCATATTGAATTGGGGAATAATTTAATTCCAGGTAAATCCAAATGGAAATAAGTTTCCTCCCTAATATAGAGTAATTATAACCCTGATACAGGAAGGAAAACAATCTCAGAATAGATGAAGAGTTTAGATCTTCAAGTGAAAGTGTGGGCATCAACTCCAGTGGAATTCCTCTCCACTTCCACTCCAGTCCCTCACTTCTTCCATGAACTCAGGCTATTGAACAGTAGTTAAAACTGTAGTAGATTGGCCCTCAAATTATAACACAGAAGTTAAGAAAAGGTGTTAAAAAATCGTTTATTACTCACAGCAGGAAGTCATTTTGTATTGTCTGAAATTGAAACAGGGGACCAAAGTTGATACCTTTGCTAATATTGGAGATAAAGGACCTAACAGACACAGCTGGGGAGAAAGGGGGGCAGTAACTGATTCCATTCTCCACAGAAATGTCTACATATGTTGTGTGCCACCTCGTGTCCACTGAGATAGGGGCTTGATAGACTCATCCACAACAAAAGCTAAGATGTTCAGAGAGTACTGTAAGACTTCCAAAGAGCCCTTACACCCATTATCTTATATGAGAAATACCACAAATCAGTGAGGACAATGAGCAGGTATTATCTTAAGTTATATGAGGTTAGTGAAGTATGTAGATTTCTCAGTTAATCAGTGGGAAATCCTGGGCTAATGCATAGGTCTTCTTCTTATTATTAATTTTACATTTAAATTTTCAAAATTTACAAACACCTTATACTCACTGGGCTGGTTTGAATCTGTTATGTACCCTAGAAAAGGCTATCTCCTTTCAATCCATTATTGTGGGGGTAGAACTTTTCAGTAGGTTGTTTCCATGGAGATGTGATCCACCCAAATCAAGGAGAATCTTAATCCTTTTACTTAGTCTTCAATGATGAGGAAAAAGACAGAAAACACAGAGAGATAGATATAGAGAGCAGAGAGTTGAGACCAAGTTATATATATAGAGAGAAACAACCTGGAGACACTAAAAGAAGATACACAGGACATAGAAATCTCAGAGAGATGTCTCTAGAGAAGCAAACAAGGACACATGAAGGCAATAGAACCCAGGACCAAAGGACCAGCAGACACCTTCCCATGTGACGGAGGAACATTGGAAGCCATCAGCCTTTCTTCATAGAAGATATACTCCTATTGATGCAATAATTTGGACATTTTCATGGCCTTGGAACTGTAAATTTGTAACCTAATAAAACCCCTTTTAAAAAAATCAATCCATTTCTGATATATTGTATTTCAGCAGGTTTAACAAACCAAAACACCCACAAAGTAACAACTCATCCTTTCCTCTTCCTCTCATCCCCTGGAAACCTCAAATCTACTTTCTGTCTCTGTGATAAATTTGCCTTTTTTAGATATTTCATATAAGTGAAATATTACAGTGTTTGTCTTCATGTGCCTTGGCTACTAGACTCAGTATTATGTTTTCAATGTTCTTCCATGCTGTAGCAGCATCAGAATGTCATTCCTTCTGATGTACATTGGGGTACATGTTTGAGCCCCTGCTTTCAAAATCTTTAGGTATGTACCTAGAAGTAGAATTTCTGGAACATACAATAATTCTATATTTAAGTGTACAAAGAACTGTCAAACTGCTTTCCACATTGTCTGCACCATTTTACATTCTCAAACACAGGCCTCCTTGTAGCAACTCATTTGCTATTCTGGAGCTTTATGTACCCCCAGAAAAAACATAGTCTTTATATTTAATCCATGCCTGTGAATGTGGATATATTGTAAGTAGGACTTTGGATGAGGTAACTTCAAATAAGATAGTCCCATCTCAATCAGTATGTGTCTTAATCCTATTACTGGAGTTCTTTATAAGAGAATGAAATTAAGACAGAGAGAGATAAAGTCACAGGAAATAGGAAGCTGAAGGTCAATAGAGCCTGGAAGAGATAGGAGAGACCAGGAGATGCCACCTGGCCATGTGGCAGAGGATCCAAGACTCACAGGCAGCCAGTCTTCAAGGAGAAAGCATCACTTTGATTATGTCTTGATTTGGACACTTTCCCAGTATAAAGACTGGAAGCTAATAAATTCCCTTTATTTAATCTAATCCATTTCATGGTATTTGTTGGAGCAGCTTGGGAAATTAAATCATTGCTAACAATGAACATAGAATTCAACAGCCATAAAATATGAAGGGAACTGAAATGCCACTTATTCCAATCTATTTTCAGTTATTAAGAAGGCCTTTTGTGTTAACATAATCATAAAATCTTTGTTTTAGAAATTAAAAATATATGTATAAATCTTATCATTCCAGTGGAAATTGTCTCCCAAGAGAGCACCCTTTATTTTTTTTCTAGTGTAATTTTAGGTCTACTGTCTGGCATATGGGAAAAATATTTTTTCCCTAGTTTAAGAGTCTTTTAAGCTATCTCCCTATAGCATAAATGTTAGGCACTCTATCATTGGAACCCTGGCAATCACAATTTTGCTCTTCGATTGTGTTAGTGGGACAGCATCCTCTGAGTTATAAAGTGCTTCCTCCATTGTTGACCTCATTCCCACCTTTTGCTTTTACCTGCAAGGGAAAAGGATTCTCAGTGTTCTGTCATTCTCTAAAACCATTCATTGAGCCAGTGTTGTTTGTTTTTTTTTAGCTCTTAATTTCATGGGCAATTCAGCCCATAATGTGTACACAATTATCTATCAATTAATATTTTCCTACTTCTCCCCAGGAAATAGTTAAGGATCATACAAGTAGGTATGAGCTAAACATTTAGTTATCTAAGAAAATCTAGTCTTTTATTCAAATAATTCATATTTTCTATTCCATTCAAACCTCTGAGCTTGGTTTAAGGGAGGGAGGAGTTGAATTAAATATAATAATTGCCTTGAAAGAAATTAGAGGCTAATGAATTTCTGAGGATATTCTCAAATACAGTTAGTAGAATAAATTATCTTTATCCATGTAAATCTCTGGGAAACAAAGGGAAGGAATACCAGATATATCTTTTACATGTTCCCCAATCACCCTCAATGTAAGCAGAAGAGAAGAGAAACAACTCATCCTTCCACTAAAATGAGAACAATTTAGATAAGAAAATATAGGGAGACACACACAGTATAGTTGGCATCATAACTACAATCTTTAGACAGCAGCACAGAAAGGAGTAACAACCAGTTCAGCATGAACACATCTTACAATGGACCATGTAGGTGTGTAGGTGTGTCATTTTGGAAACTTCTTATATTTTATCCATATTGTGATTTACTTCCATTTTCTCTCTAGTTAACTTATTGCAGTGTTTATTGTGATGAACATAAGTAGTGACTTCATTTAAACTTTAGAAAATTTTGAATTTACCACATTAGCTTATAATACAAAGATCACTCATTCAAATTACTCCACAGATATACAAGTGATGAGATGGAATATCTGGCTGAGGAAATGTCTAACCTATGTGGAAAATGTATCTTGGCTTCTCCTTTCATCTTATAATAAAATGCTAGAGGAAAGGGATAAGCTGAGAACTGAGCCTTTGGGTACAAAGATACCTGAAATTGATGGTCTGAAAAATTCTGGGCTTTCAGAAAGTGAGACTCCAGTGGCTAGTGTACTGTGTGAATATTTAACTGAACATGGAAGAACCAGTCATCCACATCAGTGGGAGTCAGGATTGTGTAAAAATGGCACAAACACTGTGCAAAACACTTTGAAAGTTATTCAGAAAAACTAAATATTAAGTTGCGCTATGACCCAGCCATTCTGCTCTTCAGTTTATACCCAAAAGATCTGAAAGCAGGTACATGAGCAGACATTTACACATCTATTTTCTCAGTGGCATTATTCACAATTGCCAAAAGATGGAAACAATCTAAAAATCCATCAACAAATGAGTGCATAGACAAAATGTGGTACATACATACAATGGAATATTATGTAACAGTAAGAAGGAAAAACATCTTGAAGTATCTGTCAATATGGATGAGACTTGAGGACATAAGGCTGAGTGAACTAAGCCAGACACAAAGGACAGATACTGTGTGATTTCACTAATATGAGTGAACTAGAACATATAAGCTCAAGAGTCTTAAAATGTAGAATATAGGGTTACTTAATATGTACAGAATTGTTAATGAGGTTGAACTTGAGTATTTGGGAATGGATAGAGTTTATAGTGGCTTGTTTTTGGGATTATAAGTCATAGTGATGTATTTTAGGTTAATTTGATTGCAAGTGCTTGTTTAAAGCCATGCATGCAAATAAGTTATTGCATAAACCACTACAAAAGTAAACTAAAAATAACAATATAGGAATATTAGGAAAAAACATAGCTATTGCAAACTGTGGACTATAAGTAACAGCAACATTTAAATATTATTTTATCGATAGTAAAAATTTATTATACCAATACCATGGATCAATAATATTAGAGGTAGGGAATGTGGTAGGATTTGTGTTTTGTTTTTTATTTTTATTTCTAATCTGGAGTAGAGGAAGTGTTCTAAAATTGATCATGGGGATATATGCACAAGTATGTGTTTTCACTGTGAGCCAGTGATTGTATAGTTTGGATAGTCTTTGTGGTGTGTTAATATATCTCAATATAATTGAATTAAAACAGCATGGCACAGACACAAGGGCAGACATATCAACCAATGGAATAGAATTGACGACTCAGAAATCAGCCCATACATTTATTTTGACACCATGGCAATGACCACTCAATTGGGAAAGAATAATCTCTTCATCAAATAGTCTTATCAATAGACTGTATCTGCATTTGTGAAAAAAGAAAAAAGAATAAGGGACAACCCCCTACCTCAGACTATAGACAAATATCAACTCAGATTAGATTAAAAAATTTAGTATAAGAAGTAGAACTACCAAAATCCTGGGGGAAAAAAACATTAAGAAGCATCTTCAGAGCCTTCTGTTTGGCAATGGTTTCTTAGACTTTCCATCCAAAGCACAAGCAACGAAAAAAAATAGATAAAGCTTACTTCATCACTGTTGTTCCTCAAAACAGTTTACCATGAATGTAAAATGACAGCCTACACAATGGAGAAAGTATTTGGAAACCACATATCTAATAGAGGATCAATATCCAACATATATATATGTATAAATATAAAGGAATACTTCAACTTAATAAAAAGGCAACTTGATTTAAAAATAGGCAAAAGACTTGTATAGGTATCTGTGAAAGAATCTATAACAATGTTCAGAAAGCACATGAAAAGATGTTTATCATTAGCTATCAGAGAAATACAAATCAAAACCATAATGAGATCCCATTCACACCCATTAGAATAGCTGTTAAACAAAGCAAAACAAAATAAGAAGTCTTGGAAAGGAAGCAGACAAATATGAATATTCACAAATTGGTGGGAAGGTAAAATGGTAAAAATTCTAGGTAGACAGTTTGACAGTTCCTTTGAAAGTTATGTATAGAACTAATATATGACCTGGCAATCCTACTATTAGGTATAAACTCAAATTCATTGAATGCAGGGGCTCAAAAATATATTTGCACACAGATGTTCAAGGCAGCATTATTCACAATTACCAAAAGATGGAAATAACTCAAGGGTCCACCAAATGATGAATGGATAAATAAAATGTGATATATGCATACAATGGAATATTATTCAGTGTAAAAAGGAATAAAGTCTTGATACATGCAACAACATGGATGAACCTTGATGATGTCATATTGAGTGAAATAAGCCAGATACAAAAACACATGTATTGTATGACCTCACTGATTTGAAACGATTAGAATAAGAAAAGTTAGTCACACTCTACAATATCGGGGATGAGGTGGTGAAAGGGAATGGCAAGTTAAGGCTAAAATGTACATTTGGAATGATGTAAATATTTTTGTAATGGATTTTGTTGATGGTAGAACAATATTGTGAATGCAATTAACAACACTGAAATATATATGTGAATGTGACTAAAGGGAAATATTAGATTATATATATGTTAACAGAACAAAATTGCTTTAAAAAGTCCATAGAATTACACTGCACAGTAAACCCTGAGTTAAACCTTGGACTCCAATTAATAGTATAAACATTAAAAGATGCTGTCATAAATTCAAACAAATGTTCCAGGCCAATGAAAGTTGCTGTTAGCAGGGTGATATATGGGAAATGTTGCTTTTTTTTCATGATTTTTCTGTTTAGCAAACATTCTCTAATAAATTTTTTAAAGAAAGATTTAAAAAAGAAGTTCTGGAAGTAATAGCTATGGTCTGTATAAACTGTGTTTTCATTCTGGTACACAGAACACAAAGGCATTCTCAAACTTTTTTCCAAAGAGAAATTTATTTTACATAGTAATTTATCCTCAAGGTACCAATGATGTTCTGGAACTAAAATATAAGTAAATTGGTGAAAGTTTTTAACATTCCACTTAAAGACCCAATATTATGCTCATCATTTTGACTCCTTTGTGCAAAGTAATTGTAACACAGATTCATCACATTATATTTTAATACCAAGTCCTAATGCTTAAAATAAAATAAGAAAGAACAGAAACCACAAGCCAAATATTTGTTGCGATATTGGGAAAAATGGCTCCATATCTTCAAAGGCCCTTCTTTCAAGAGTGGAGTATTTCTACCCCTTTATCTAGGATTACCTTATGGTTTATTTGCCCAATAGGTTGTTGCATAGAATGTGCTGTGTGAATCTGGCATGCCTAGGCTCAAGCAACCTTGAAATCTTCTCTTCTCATTTTTGGAAATCCTACCACCACCAACTAAACCAACCTGGGTTAGCATTTTAGAACTCTGTCCATGTTCTCTCTGTCACTTGGGTAAATTAAAAAGTTCTATTATTCTAGATACTTAAGAATCCATGTCTCTTAATTTTTTACTTAATTGATGCCTTTCTTTGCTTCTTACAGTAGATGACTTGCTGAATCATTTTTCCCCTCATAATCTTATTACAGTTTTTCCCTCTGTGGACATGGAAGTGGGAAGTCCCACCATTGTGACTGAATTTACCTTGGTAGGCTCCACCCCAGATCCCCAGTTGCAGATGATTTCATTTGGAATATTTCTGACTCCTTGATAACCTTGTCAGGAAACAGGACCCTGGTTGTCTTAATCCAAACTGATTCACCCCTGCACACACCCATGTGATTTTTCACTGGGAAACTATCTTTCTTGGACTTCTGATATACATCAGTGTATAACCCCCAAAATTCTGCCCATCTTTGTCTCAGGAGATGAATGTGTGTCTTACGCAGGATGTGGAGCCCAGTTCTTCTTTTCCTGTGTTGTAGCCTACACTGAGTGTTATCTCCTAGCATTCATGGCTTATGACTGCCACATGGCAATTTGTAGCCCTCTACTCTATTCAGGTACCATGACCAGATCTCTCTGTTCAGGCCTTATTTCTGGGGCCTACACAGGAGTTTTCTTGAATCCCATAGCAAAAACTGCCAACATTTTATGCCTGAGTTTCTGTGGTAAAAATACCATTGACCATTGATATTTTTATGTGATGCACCACCACTGGTGAAAATGTCCTGCACAGACACCCAGGTCTATGAGAAGTTCTTCTGGGTGTGGTGGGATTCACAGTAATGTCCAGCATATTTGCCATCCTCATTTCTTGTTTCAATATCCTCCTGGCTATCCTGAGGATTGGCTCTGCCTCTGGGAAGTGCAAGGTCTTCTCCACCTGTGCTTCCCACCTGATCTCACTCATGCTTTTCTATGAGACCTTGCTCTTCATGTATCCAAGCCCCAGCTCCACCTACTCCCCAGAGAGACAAAGTGGCTGCCCTGATGTTTGCCGTGGTGAACCCATTACTCAACCTTCTCATCTATAGCATGAGGAACAAAGATGTCAAAGAGGCTTTCAGGAAAGCAATACAGACTTTAAGACTACAAGGATGCTATGATATCCTTGCACTTTTTGCTAAATATTTTTATTGCACTGTCTAAATTGTTCACGTTTAGACAGGTTTGTAAACATTGTGACTTTTCAAATAATTCCCACCGTTATACTGAAAACAATGACCTGTGTAGAACAAACTTTAATTTTTATTTTCTTTTGACAATAACCTACTTTAAACCTATTATGTTGATTTGTGAGTCTCAGCAGGACATATTTTTCCTCTTTGCTGGAATGAGCTTTCCTCAAAATTGATCCTCTTGTTTGTTTTTAGAGTTCTTAGAAAGATATAAAATGCTTTAGTTTTATGGGCTTGACTTTGAAGCATGGTGAACAAAGTTTACTGGATGAGAGAAGGATAATTCAATCAGTTAAAGCTTTTTAGGAAGAAGAGAAAGTCTTTCACTGCTTTTTCAGTCAGAAAGCCTCTGTTGTGCAGTTCTTCTAGACCCATCATCAGAGCTGCCAGCTTCACAGCCTGCCCTACAGATTTCGGACTCTTCCTCCATGGTTGCATGTGACACCTTTATAAATATCATGTTTACAGATATCTTCTGTTGCTGCTGTTTCTCAAGACAACCCAAACACATCTGGGTTCCTGTCATGTGTCCATGCTCTCTCCTTTCTCTTCCAGGTTCCCTTGACTTCCAATTTCTACTTCCTAAAGTGGATTTCTATTCATAAATCCTCCATTAACTTTAACACACAACTCAACCAATTGCTCCAGACATTAACCAAAAATAACATATTTCATTGCTCCCATTCACAATGGTTTCACATATATGGGAAAGTATTATGATTAAAAAGTTATTTTTTTTATAATTGCTCCTAGGATTAAAAAAAACATTCTGCCACAGGATCCTCTCTAAATTCCTTCATAAAGATCAAATTGGATATATAGAAAATTGATTTCTAAATATTTTGCTTCTTTAGTAACATTAAGTGAAGTGCTTAAGATTGATAAGGCTATAATAGTATCATTCTTAAACCACAGAACGATGTCTCTTCTAGAATTCTGTATCAATGCAAAGACTGATCTCTCCCTCTGATAATGAGTACTTCACTGTACTCTCCTTTCTGAAATACAGCAATATATAACCCACTAAGGGAAAATATGAACAAGAGGAAAAATACAAAAAAAACAAAAAACAAAAAACAAAAACAAACCACTAATCCCTGAGACAATAATCATTTTTTTTTATCAGAAGACTTTATAAAGAAAACTACAACTCAATGTCTGGCATATATCAGTAACCTAGTAGACTTTTTATTTAATACGCTCTACCACATTTTGAGTTAAGAATTACTAGTTAAAATTTTTTAATGAGAAGTTTGAAATTCTGTACTTAGAACTTGGTTATTGAAATATACCTGTATCTGAAGTGATCACAGTTACAAAATGAAACTAAATTACTAACTGTAACCATTTCATCATTTTTATTAGTGCTGAAATTTCTCATCTAATCTTACATGTACATTATTTTCTAACAATGCTCTGCCCTGCCTTTTTTCATCATTAAATTCTTAATATTCCAATTTTTTTTGTATCGACACAGAAATTCTGAGTGTACTTACTAGAAGGATATGCAGTATATTCCCCAAACTCAATAATCTATTAAAATTTTCTTCACAGTCACCTAGTGCCAATTCAAACGATAGTCAAATGATGCTTAATTCTTTTGAATTCCAGATGTATTATATAATCTTTGTTTTTTTATCAAAGCAAAATGTTGCTTTTTAAAAGCTATAATAACTCTATACTAAACTATATTCTACAGTATATATAAAAGTCTAAAAGATACTCATAGAAGGAAACATCTTTGTATTGAATTTCTTTTAGCAGAAAATAGTAAAAGGAAGCTCTAAAAATCCTGGTTCTGGGGTGCAAGGGTAGTTCAGTGGTTAGAATGCCCTCCTTCCATGTGGGAGACCCAGGTTCCATTCCCAAACCATGCACTCCCCCAAAAAAAATAATCCAGAAGGATTGTTCTTTGTCACTTAGCACAGTTTTGTAAAACCCCCTCCAGCAATTTAGATTTCAAAATATGTTAACATGACATGTTGATTCAAAGCATCTTCACATCTTTTGTCCTCAGGCTGCTGGGCATGGACTTCAACATGGGTAAGATCCACCTATAAAATGTAGAAATCATTTTGCTTCTTTCAAGGGAATGAGCTGAAACTTGGGTGAGAGAAGACATAGAGAATAGAGCCATAGTACAAGATGATATAAATCAAGAGAGAGGAGCAAGTAGAGAAGACTCAGACATGACTTCAAGTGAAGTGAATCCTCAAGATGGCAGCAATGATGAAAAGTAGTAGGGCAGGATGAACAAGGGGTAATGACATTGGAGTCCAGGAGAAAGAACAGCACAGCCTGGTAGCTCTCTTTCACATTACATGCTGTGTTGGTTTGAAATGACGTATGTACCCCAGGAAAGCCATGTTTTAATCCTAATCCGACTTTGTAAAGGCAGTTGTTTTTTCTAATCCCTATTCAGTATTGAGAGTTTGAAACTAATTAGATCATCTCCCTGGAGATGTCATTTAATCAAAAGTGGTTGCTAAAGTGGATTAGCTGGAGGCATGTCTCTACCCATTTGGGTGGGTCTTGATTAGTTTCTGGAGTCCTATAAAAGAGGAAACATTTTGGAGATAGAAGGAGATTCAGACAGAGCAGAACAGAGTGACACAGTCATGAGAAGCAGAGTCCACCATTTAGTGATCTTTGGAAATGAAGAAGGAAAATGCCTCCCAGGAAGCTTCATGAAACAGGGAGCCAGGAGAAGAAGTTAGCAGATGATGCCATGTTCACCATGTGCCCTTCCAGATGAGAGAGGAACCCTGACTGTGTTCACCATGTGCCTTTCCAGATGAGAGAGAAACTCTGACTGTGTTCACCATGTGCCCTTCCACTTGAGAGAGAAACCCTGAACTTCATCGGCCTTCTTGAACCAAGGTTTCTTTCCCTGGATACCTTACATTGGACATGTCTATAGACTTGTTTTAATTGGGACATTTTCTCAGCCTTAGAACTGTAAACTAGAAACTTATTAAATTCCCCTTTTTAAAAGCCATTCCATTTCTGGTATATTGCATTCTGACAGCTAGCAAACTAGAACAGACATAGATAGCAAAACAGTCAATATGGGACTGACTATATCCTGGTGGGATTCCCAGGACCCTCTCTTGCAGCTGATCTAATTTCTTGTGCCCCTTGATGTGCTATCAGGTTCTATGTGACATACTAGTTTTACAGTGTGTATCTGTAATAACTGGAATTCCACATGCCTATTTATTTTTCCACTGGGAAACTCTCCTTCCTGGATCTCTGGTATTCTTTGTATACACTCTCAAAGACATTAGTGACCTCCATCTCTGGAGACAAGAGACTCTCCATTGCTGACTGCATAGCTCAGATCTTCTTCTGTGTAGGCTCAACTTTACGGAGTTTACTTGTTGGCCACCATAGATTATGAGTTATGTTGCCATTTTCAACCCAAAGTTTTATGCTTAAGCTATGTCAGGGAAATTGTGCATCTATATAATTGCATACTTTTATACTGGAGGATTTGTCAACAAATCAGGGAATAGTCAGGCTTCCTCTCTCATCTAGAAGGGCACATGGCAAACATGGCATCATCTTCTAGCTTTTTCTCTTGACTTCCTGTTTCAAGAAGCTCCCTGAGAGGCATTTTCCTTCCTTGTCTCCAAAGGTTGCTGGCTGATGAACTCTGCTTCATGGTGCTACAGTATTCTTTGCTCTCCCCAAATCTCTCATTCCACAAAAATGTGTCCTCTTTTATAGGACTCCAGAAACTTCTGAAGACCCACCTAAATGGGAGGAGACATGTTGTCACCTAATCCAGTTTAACAACCACTCTTGATTAATAACATCTCCAGGGAGATGATTTGATTACAGTGTCAAACATACAGTGTTGAATAGGGATTATTCTGCCTTTATGAAATGGGATTTTGATTAAAACATGGCTTTTCTAGGGGACATACATCCTTTCAAACCAGCACACTCCACCCTCTGGACCGTAAAAAAGACATGTTTTCCCCATATATGAAATACATTTATTCCAAAACAATATCAGAGAACCTTAAGCCATTTCAGTAGCAATATACATGAAATACAAAGTTAGAAATGTACAAACTCCTATCAAAGTTAGTTATAGACATGGTCTGTTCAAAGGCAAAATTATTCTCTGGCTTAGGACCTTTGAAAACTATAACAAATTATTTGCTGCCAACATAAAAAGGAAGATCAGTCATAGGATACATAGACACGTTTCCATAAGGAGGAAGGAACACAATGGTCACTAGCTTTGAAAACCCATACAGTTTTGAAAACTCACAGGGCAAAGTCCATTAGATTTCAAAGTCTGAGTGTCATTTATCTTCGGGGCTTTAGAAAGCACAGTCCCACCCTTTCCAAATGCCTATGCAGAGGCCTGCCTCTCTCCAAATGCAACCTTGGGGGACATTGGGGAGACCACCTTTTTATCAGCTCCACCATCTCCAAGCATTGGGGCTGAAACCACACTCTCTGCCATCTCTGGGTCACATGCTCAACACATGGTGCCAGCCAGGATCTCCCCAAACCCCAAGGAATGTGCTTCACCCTTTCTGAGGCCTGAGGTGGCATGACTCTTCCACTACAGTGAGGTGGAAGGCTCTGCCTTCAGAGCAAATTCACCCTCCTCACAGTCTTGGGTGGGTCCGCTCTCCTGGCCCAAGATTTCTTGACCTCAGACCTTAGCCTCCATGATTTTGCCTCTGAAGTTATTTTGCTTCCAATGTGTCCCTACTCTGAACCTCTCAGTCCAGATTGGCAGAAGCTTTGTTTATTCAGGTCCCACAGCACTCTTGTTGCAGTAGCCATGGATCATGCCCATCAGACATAAGGAGTTTCCACAGATCCTTCCTGGATAACTCCATGTCCCATCTTGGCTTTCTGTGAAACGTCTGGCTGGTTCCACATTTAGCCAAATCCTCAAACAAGGCAGTATTCTCTGGGATTTCCATTTCTGGAGGCCCAGGATTTTCCAGAACTTCAATTTCTGATTTCTTTGTACCCAAAATTCAGTTTTCAGCTTATCTATTGCCTGTCACATTCACTATAAACTGAGAGGAGTAATCAAGCTGCACTGTCCGTATTTAATTTGGAAACCTTTCCTGCTAAATATCCAAGTTCATGGTTTTAAAATCTGTCTTCCAGCCAAAGCCAGTAGTCAATTTTGCCAGATTAGCTGCCATTTTAAAACAAGGCTTGCCTTCCTTCCAGTCTATAACATGTGCCTCATTTCTGTCTAAGACTTTATCAGAAGTGTTTTTAGAGTCCACATTTCTGTGAACAGTCTCTTCAAAGGATTCTAGGCCTTCTCTGTTAAGGTCCTCACAGCTCTTCCAAAATCTTCCCCTTATCCATTTAAAAAGCTATTCCAACATGTTTGGTATTTGCAAGCCACAGCAGCAGCACCCCACTCCTAGTACCAAAATCTGTGCTAGTTTGCTAGCTGCCAGAATGCAATATACCAGAAATGGAATGGCTTTTTAAAAGAGGAATTTAATAAGTTGCTAGTTTACAGTTCTAAGGCTGAGAAAATGTCCCAATTAGAGCAGGTGTATAGAAATATCCAATCAAAGGCACCCAGGGAAAGATATCTTGGTTCAAGAAGGCCAATGAAGTCCAGGGTTTCTCTCTCAAGTGGAAGGCACGTGGAGAACACAGTCAGGGATCCCCTGTCATCTAGAAGGGCACATGGTGAACATGGCATCATCTGCTAGCTTCTCTTGGCTTCCTGTTTCATGAAGCTCCCTGGGAGACATTTTCCTTCTTTGTCTCCAGAGGTCGCTGGCTGGTGGACTCTGCTTCATGGTGCTACAGCATTCTTTGCTCTCTCCAAATCTCTCATTCTGCAAAATGTTTCCTCTTTTATAGGACTCCAGAAACTTATGAAGACCCACTCAAATGGGTGAAGACATGTTGTCACCTAGTCCAGCTTAACAACCACTCTTAATCAAATCACATCTCCAGGGAGATGATCTGATTACAGTTTCAAGCATACAGTATTGAATGAGGATTATTTTACCTTTATGAAATGGAGTTTTGATTAAAACATGGCTTTTCTAGGGCACATACATCCTTTCCAACCCATACAATCTCTAAAAAAGACCTAACCTGCAATGAGTTGAGAAATGTTTAATACATTAAACAGTTATCAATTGATGGCTGGGCCATGAACATTTGATGTGGTCAAGACTATGGATATTAGAGGGAGATAAATCTGAGCAGGTATTCTACCTTATTTGAGAGATGAGGGGAGTTCTTTGAGGATCAATATATTCTTTTGCAAAGATGCCTCAAATACCAGCCATGTCGTAATGTTTCTGGGAGTCAGTTCATTTCTTCAGAACCCAGTCTTGAACCCAGGCCGTGTTATAGGTCCTGAGATAAAGAAGTGAAAATCACATAATTAGCTCTTAATCTAATGGACATTTAGTGTAAAAGGGAAAGAAACATAATAGTCAAATAAAAAAATCAATGCAAAAACACTCCTAGATAATTTTAAATGCTATTAAAAATCAAAATTAGATTCTGGAAGAAATATGAACTTGCAGAAACTTTTAGGTAAAATAAATGGCCCCTGACCATTGTAGATTCCTACAGCTCCTCAGGATGTCATAACTTAGGAAATGACTAGCGAGGGAATTTAAAACATTGTACATTGAAAAATGGATATTGCTTTTTATATATATATAGAAAATTTTCTGTGGTCTTTGATTCCGTGGGCAAATTCTTTTCAGTCACTATATTCACTCATTCCATTTGGAATTGTGAAGAACTTAAATTAAAGATATCTGGAAAATAAAAATATATTATATGCACTGTATGTGTACCTCTACATATTAAATAATACATGCACATAAATTCTGAAATTTCTGTCTTCAATTTGCCCCCCAAATCATTCTCTACCCTTATCTACCCTCTTCTTTGCTCTAGGAGGTTAGGACATATCATTTGCTTTATTGGGCTCATTTGACACTATCTTCTTGGTGGTTTAGCCAATGGTTTCCACTGGCAGTGAGGAAGTTAGGCCAGTGTTTGTGCTGGTTTGAAAGGATGTATGTCCCCCAGAAAAGCCATGTTTAATCAAAATCCCATTTCATAAAGGTAGAACAATCCCTATTCAATACTGCATATTTGAAACTGTAATCAGATCATCTCCCTGGAGCTGTGATTTAATCAAGAGTGGTTATTAATCTGTATTAGGTGATATGTCTCTACCCATTTGGGTAGATCCTGATAAGTTTCTGGAGTCCTATAAAAGAGGAAACATTTTGGAGAATGAAAGAGATTCCAAGAAAACAGAGCAGATCTACAAAGTCATGAGAAGCAGAGTCCATCAGCCAGCGACCTTTGGAGATGAAGAAGGAAAATGTCTCCCGGGGAGCTCCATCCAACAGGAAGCCAAGAGAAGCTAGCAGATGATGCCATGTTCACCATGCGCCCTTCCAGATGAGAAGGGAACCCTGACCATGTTCACCATGTTCCTTCTCACTTGAGAGAGAAACCCTGAACTTCATCAGCCTTCTTGAACCAAGCTATCTTTCCCTGGATGCCTTTGATTGGACATTTCTATTGAATAATTTTAATTGGGACATTTTCTCAGCCTTGGAACTGTAAACTAGCATCTGGTTAAATTCCCTTTTTAAAAGCCATTCTGTTTCTGGTATACTGCATTCTGGCAGCTAGCAAACTAGAACAGTGTTTTTCTTGGTATTCCTTTCAGGGTTGCCACATCTGGCTGTTTCTTTGCACAGACCATAGCTTCTGTTAGAGAAACTTCTATCAAAACTCTCTCTCCATGGTTTTAACCACTTGTTCTTGTTTCTTCAGTTCTATGTGTGGTAACAATGTCATCAGAAGTAAAAACCTTTTTACAGCCTGGAAGATGGCGGCTTAGTAAGACGCACGGATCTTAGTTTCTTCTCCAGGACACCTACTAGGGGAGCAGAAACGATACAGAAAGCGCCCAAAGCCACAACAGAGATAAAAAAGACAGCGTACCCCATCCTGGAACGGCTGGCTGGCTGAGAGAAGCAGCTCGGGTGAGATCGCCGAGGCGCGCGGGCCTTACCGGCGGGGGGTGGCAAGCGGCCGGAGTTACTCCCTTCCCCTTCCGGGCCGGTGGGAGAATTGGAGAGGTGGTCCCCTGAAACCAAGGCGACTGGCGCCCACACCACGCGCAGCCCCCGGACCAACTGAGAGAATTGGATCGGAAACCCCCAGGCCGCGGAGAACGGTGACCCCGTGACTCCCGGGGAACGTGCACTCTCTCGGGCGGGCTGCTGCCGCTGGTGCCCTCCCGCCACGCTTGTTGCCCAGGGCCGACTAGGAAATTCGGACGGGCTCTTTCCCTGGCTGCGGCGACCAGCAACCCTCCCTGCGTTCGGACACCCTCCCTGTGTTCGGACCCTGGGCCGGCTCAAGCCGCTTCGGCTAGCGAACCCCCAGGACGGCGAGAGTTTTCCAAAGTTTAAGGTCCCACAGCACCTTTTACTGGTGGGACCCGCAGACAAACGTGTGCCACGAGCACCACCTACTGGGCAGGATAAGAAAAACAGAACCCAGAGATTTCACAGAAAAATATTACAACCTAGCTGGGTCCAACACCAAGAGAAATCTGAATAAATGCCCAGACGCCAGCAGCAGAAGATAACTGTCCACGCTCAAAAGATTGAGAATATGGCTCAGTCAAAGGAACAAACCAATAGCTCAAATGAGACACAAGAGCTGAGACAACTAATGCTGAATATATGAACAGAAATGGAAAACCTCTTCAAAAATGAAATCGATAAATTGAGGGAGGACATGAAGAGGACATGGGCTGAACATAAAGAAGAAATAGAAAAACTGAAAAAACAAATCGCAGAACTTATGGAAGTGAAGGATAAAGTAGCAAACATAGAAAAAATAATGGATAGCTACAATGATAGATTTAAAGAGACAGAAGATAGAATTAGTGATTTGGAGGATGGAACATCTGAATTCCAAAAGAAACAGAAACTATAGGGAAAAGAATGGAAAACTTGAGCAGGGGATCAGGGAACTGAATGACAATATGAAGCGCACAAATATACGTGTTGTGGGTGTCCCAGAAGGAGAAGAGAAGGGAAAAGGAGGAGAAAAACTAATGGAAGAAATTATCACTGAAAATTTCCCAACTCTTATGAAAGACCTAAAATTACAGATCCAAGAAGTGCAGCGCACCCCAAAGAGATTAGACCCAAATAGGCGTTCTCCAAGACACTTACTAGTTAGAATGTCAGAGGTCAAAGAGAAAGAGAAGATCTTGAAAGCAGCAAGAGAAAAACAATCCATTACATACAAGGGAAACCCAATAAGACTTTGTGTAGATTTCTCAGCAGAAACCATGGAAGCTAGAAGACAGTGGGATGATATATTTAAAATACTAAAAGAGAAAAACTGCCAGCCAAGACTCCTATATCCAGCAAAATTATCCTTCAAAAATGAGGGAGAAATTAAAACATTCTCAGACAAAAAGTCACTGAAAGAATTTGTGACCAAGAGACCAGCTCTGCAAGAAATACTAAAGGGAGCACTAGAGTCAGATACAAAAAGACAGAAGAGAGAGATATGGAAAAGAGTGTAGAAAGAAGGAAAATCAGATATGATATATATAATACAAAAGGCAAAATGTTAGAGGAAAATATTATCCAAACAGTAATAACACTAAATGTCAATGGACTGAATTCCCCAATCAAAAGACATAGATTGGCAGAATGGATTAAAAAACAGGATCCTTCGATATGCTGTCTAGAGGAAACACATCTTAGACCCAAAGATAAACATAGGTTGAAAGTGAAAGGTTGGGAAAAGATATTTCATGCAAATAACAACCAGAAAAGAGCAGGAGTGGCTATACTAATATCCAACAAACTAGACTTCAAATGTAAAACAGTTAAAAGAGACAAAGAAGGACACTATATACTAATAAAAGGAACAATTAAACAAGAAGACATAACAATCATAAATATTTATGCACCGAATCAGAATGCCCCAAAATACGTGAGGAATATACTGCAAACACTGAAAAGGGAAATAGACTCATATACCATAATAGTTGGAGACTTCAACTCACCACTCTCATCAAGGGACAGAACATCTAGACAGAGGATCAACAAAGAAATAGAGAATCTGAATATTACTATAAATGAACTACTTAATAGACATTTATAGGACATTACATCCCACAACAGCAGGATACACCTTTTTCTCAAGTGCTCATGGATCATTCTCAAAGATAGACCATATGCTGGGTCACAAAGCAAGTCTCAACAAATTTAAAAAGATTGAAATCTTACACAACACTTCTCGGACCATAAAGGAATGATGTTGGAAATCAATAATAGGCAGAGTGCCAGAAAATTCACAAATACGTGGAGGCTCAACAACACACTCCTAAACAACGACTGGGTCAAAGAAGAAATTGCAAGAGAAATTAGCAAATACCTCGAGGCGAATGAAAATGAAAACACAACATATCAAAACTTATGGGACGCAGCAAAGGCAGTGCTAAGAGGGAAATTTATTGCTCTAAATGCCTATATCAGAAAAGAAGAAAAGGCAAAAATTCAGGAATTAACTATCCATTTGGAAGAACTGGAGAAAGAACAGCAAGCTAACCCCAAAGCAAGCAAAAGGAAAGAAATAACAAAGATTAGAGCACAAATAAATGAAATTGAAAACATGAAAACAATAGAGAAAATCAATAAGGGCAGAAGTCGGTTCTATGAGAAAATCAATAAGATTGATGGGCCCTTAGCAAGATTGACAAAAAGAAGAAGAGAGAGGATGCAAATAAATAAGATCAGAAATGGAAGAGGAGACATAACTACTGACCTCACAGAAATAAAGGAGGTAATAACAGGATACTATGAAAAACTTTACGCTAATAAATACAACAATTTAGAGGAAATGGACGGGTTCCTGGAAAGACATGAACAACCAACTTTGACTCAAGAAGACATAGATGACCTCAACAAACCAATCACAAGTAAAGAAATTGAATTAGTCATTCAAAAGCTTCCTAAAAAGAAAAGTCCAGGACCAGATGGCTTCACATGTGAATTCTACCAAACGTTCCAGAAAGAATTAGTACCAATTCTCTTCAAACTCTTCAAAAAAATCGAAGTGGAGGGAAAACTACCTAATTCATTCTATGAAGCCAACATCACCCTCATACCAAAACCAGGCAAAGTATTACAAAAAAAGAAAACTACAGACCAATCTCTCTAATGAATACAGATGCAAAAATCCTCAATAAAATTCTAGCAAATCGTATCCAACAACACATTAAAAGAATTATACATCATGACCAAGTAGGATTCATCCCAGGTATGCAAGGATGGTTCAACATAAGAAAATCAATTAATGTAATACACCATATCAACAAATCAAAGCAGAAAAATCACATGATCATCTCAATTGATGCAGAGAAGGCATTCGACAAGATTCAACATCCTTTCCTGTTGAAAACACTTCAAAAGATAGGAATACAAGGGAACTTCCTTAAAATGATAGAGGGAATATATGAAAAACCCACAGCTAATATCATCCTCAATGGGGAAAAATTGAAAACTTTCCCCCTAAGATCAGGAACAAGACAAGGATGTCCACTATCACCACTATTATTCAACATTGTGTTGGAGATTCTAGCCAGAGCAATTAGACAAGAAAAAGAAATACAAGGCATCAAAATTGGAAAGGAAGAAGTAAAACTATCACTGTTTGCAGACGATATGATACTATATGTCGAAAACCCGGAAAAATCCACACAAAACTACTAGAGCTAATAAATGAGTACAGCAAAGTAGCAGGTTACAAGATCAACATTCAAAAATCTGTAGCATTTCTATACACTAGTAATGAACAAGCTGAGGGGGAAATCAAGAAACGAATCCCATTTACAATTGCAACTAAAAGAATAAAATACCTAGGAATAAATTTAACTAAAGAGACAAAAAGCCTATATAAAGAAAACTACAAAAAACTGCTAAAAGAAATCACAGAAGACCTAAATAGATGGAAGGGCATACCGTGTTCATGGATTGGAAGACTAAATATAGTTAAGATGTCAATCCTACCTAAATTGATTTACAGATTCAATGCAATACCAATCAAAATCCCAACAACTTATTTTTCAGAAATAGAAAAACCAATAAGCAAATTTATCTGGAAGGGCAGGGTGCCCCGAATTGCTAAAAACATCTTGAGGAAAAAAAACGAAGCTGGAGGTCTCGCGCTGCCTGACTTTAAGGCATATTATGAAGCCACAGTGGTCAAAACAGCATGGTATTGGCATAAAGATAGATATATCGACCAATGGAATCGAATAGAGTGCTCAGATCAAAGACACAAACGGACATTTGCACACCAATGTTTATAGCAGCATTATTTACAATTGCAAATAGATGGAAACAGCCAAAATCTCCATCAACAGAAGAGTGGCTAAACAAACTGTGGTATATACATACGATGGAATATTATGCAGCTTTAAGACAAGATAAACTTATGAACCATGTAATAACATGGATGGACCTAGAGAATATTATGCTGAGTGAATCCAGCCAAAAACTCTCATCTATGGACATTTGATCTTTGATAAGGCAGTCAAGCCACCTCACCTGGGACAGAGCAGTCTCTTCAATAAATGGTGCCTAGAGAACTGGATATCCATATGCAAAAGAATGAAAGAAGACCCATCTCTCACACCCTATACAAAAGTTAACTCAAAATGGATCAAAGATCTAAACATTAGGTCTAAGACCATAAAACAGTTAGAGGAAAATGTTGGGAGATATCTTATGGATCTTACAACTGGAGGCGGTTTTATGGACCTTAAACCTAAAGCAAGAGCACTGAAGAAGGAAATAAATAAATGGGAACTCCTCAAAATTAAACACTTTTGTGCATCAAAGAACTTCATCAAGAAAGTAGAAAGACAGCCTTCACAATGGAGACAATATTTGGAAATGATATATCAGATAAAGGTCTAGTATCCAGAATTTATAAAGAGATTGTTCATCTCAACAACAAAAAGACAGCCAACCCAATTACAAAATGGGAAAAAGACTTGAACAGACACCTCTCAGAAGAGGAAATACGGATGGCCAAGAGGCACATGAAGAGATGCTCAATGTCCCTGGCCATTAGAGAAATGCAAATCAAAACCACAATGAGATATCATCTCACACCCACCAGAATGGCCATTATCAACAAAACAGAAAATGACAAGTGCTGGAGAGGATGCGGAGAAAGAGGCACACTTATCCACTGTTGGTGGGAATGTCAAAGGGTGCAACCACTGTGGAAGGCAGTTTGGCGGTTCCTCAAAAAGCTGAATATAGAATTGCCATACGACCCAGCAATACCATTGAGGTATCTACTCAAAGGACTTAAGGGCAAAGACACAAACGGACATTTGCACACCAATGTTTATAGCAGCATTATTTACAATTGCAAAGAGATGGAAACAGCCAAAATCTCCATCAACAGAAGAGTGGCTAAACAAACTGTGGTATATACATACGATGGAATATTATGCAGCTTTAAGACAAGATAAACTTATGAACCATGTAATAACATGGATGGACCTAGAGAATATTATGCTGAGTGAATCCAGCCAAAAACTAAAGGACAAATACTGTATGGTCCCACTGATATGAACGGACATTCGAGAATAAACTTGAAATATGTCATTGGTAACAGAGTTCAGCAGGAGTTAGAAACAGGGTAAGACAATGGGTAATTGAAGCTGAAGGGATACAGACTGTGCAACAGGACTAGATACAAAAACTCAAAAATGGACAGCACAATAATACCTAATTGTAAAGTAATCATGTTAAAACACTGAATGAAGCTGCATCTGAGCTATAGGTTTTTGTTTTGTTTTGTTTTGTTTTGATTTTATTATTATTACTTTTATTTTTTTCTCTATATTAACATTCTATATCTTTTTCGGTTATGTTGCTAGTTCTTCTAAACCAATGCAAATGTACTAAGAAATGATGATCATGCATCTATGTGATGATGTTAAGAATTAATGATTGCATGTGTAGAATGGTATGATCTCTAAATGTTGGGTTAATTTCTTTTTTTCCGTTAATTAAAAAAAAAAAAAGAGAAGGGTAATTGGAGATGAAGGGATACAGACTGTACAACGGGACTGGATATAAAAACTCAGAAATGGACAGCACAATACTACCCAATTGTAATGCAATTATGTTAAAACACTGAATGAAGCTGCATGTGAGGTATAGGTTTTTTGTTTTTGTTTTTTTTGTTTTTTTTTGTTTCTATTAGTGTTTTAATTCTTATTCTGTTGTCTTTTTATTTCTTTTTCTAAATCGATGCAAATGTACTAAGAAATGATGAATATGCAACTATGTGATGTTATTAAGAATTACTGATTGTACATGTAGATTGGAATGATTTCTAATTGTTTTGTTAATTCTTTTTTTAATTAATAAAAAAAAAGAAGTAAAAACCAACGATTAGTACATTATCCCATGAGATTCCTCCATCACATCCACATTCTTCTGTAATAGTAGCAGAGACATATAATTGATTCACTGCAACATCCTTATCTCCCTAACTTTTTGGTTAATGTGTTCCTAATATCATCTTTCCATTCTCAGGTTAAATATCAGTTCAAATAAATCTTCTCTAGGATTCTTCACTATGTCAGCTCTTCTAATAAAATGTTATGTTGTCTTAATTTTTCTTTGTAGTGTTAGTCATAATGTATGATTGTAGATTTACATAATCATTTGATTATTTCCCTCATAAGCCTGTAAGCTACCCAATGATAAACACACATGCATTTTCTCTTTCTCTCAATTTTCTTTTTGCTATTTTTGTTTTGGTTATCTTGATGTTTTAGTTGATATTGAAAGTTTGGTACGGGTGAGTTTAAATATGTTTCTCTTCACAGCACAAAACTAATGAGTTGTTGATGTGGGATTCATACATAAACAAACTTATTTTGACCTTCCATCTTAACCTTTTCTAAGCTATCATTTGTCCTTACTTTGCTTCCTTGTTTTATATCCTTCAATATGTTTCTCCCATCTAAGTAAATAATATTTCCTCTATAAATATTGTATGTTTTTTTAATTTTTAAAAATATTTTTATTGATAATTCTTTACACACATACATTCCATACATGCTGTGCAATGGCTCACAATATCTTCACATAATTGTGCACTCATCACCATGATCATCCTTTAGAACATTTGCATCACTCCAGAAAAAAAATAAGAAGAAAAAAACAATAAATTCATACATGTCATACCCCTTACACCTTACTCTCATTGACCACTGGTATTTCCATCTACCCAATTCATTTTAACTTTTGTTCCCCTATTATTTATTTATTTTTATCCATATAATATTGCATATTTTGAGTGAATAAGTACATTCTTGGTCTTATGTGTGGATAGCCTTTGCAGTAACCATATGAGTGTGGTAATCAATAAATTCACTGTTTCTTAATATCATCATTTTAAGATTAGGACGATTTTATCAAGTCTCTAGACTTAATTTTTATGGTCTTTGATTTTACATTATTATTTTAAAATTATTATGTACTACAAGTAATTCTTGTGTACCTGCTATGTGTGCACTATCCTGTTAGATTTTATCCATCCACTTTTTAATATAAATGCACAAATGATACAAGTTATAAGGCCTTTTAAGTTTGGCTTGTCCAAGTATACTCATGATGTATGATCTCTTCATAAAGGATTCTAAAATGAAAAGTGAACATTATAATTGGTCACTTGACACCAGAACAGCACTTGAAGATTCTCTTTACATTTCGCAGCATATCCCAAAGGGATGCTCAAGCTTATAAATTCTCCCAGGATTGTTAACATTGGAAAGAAGATGCTTGGAGTCAGTCGAAGGCACTGTTTACTTAAGGTAAGCTGGGCAATTCTGGACTTCAGCAAAATTCAAGCAAAGTGACTATTATAATCATGACATTAAGCATGCATTAAAATAACTAGAGGAAAGAGTAAATCACAATATGAACTAAAGAGAAAAAAGATTCTTAGTGTAACCAGAGAATAATAGGATTCTACATTCTGAAGTAAAATCAAATTGTTTTCTAAAAGAATATTTGATGAGGAAAGATGAAGAGTCTACAATGTCCTCTCTTCAAGCCTCATTTCCTCAGTCAGGGAAACAGTGATTTAGATATAACCTGAGATCCTTGATAGCTGTATTAGTCCTTTGGATAGAATAATATGTTGAAAAATTGGATCAGGTCAAACTTTCATGACTTGTTCTTTTTCTACATTAGGCAGTGCATGGGACAGGCATTCCACAAAAGGGGGAGTGAAGTTATATGACATTTAGGATAATACTAAGCAGTGATAATTAAAATATAATTCAAGATATATCTGATTAAAGTAAAAAGGAATGTAATAGACAACAGGTGCATTAATTCTTGAAAGGGCTAATAAATCACACTGAGATCACCTCCTTTCTTTGTGACCTTTCCTAGAGACAATTACTTCTTGAAAAACCTTCTGGTGAAGAAAAATCCTTGATAGATGGGAAGAAAGGAGAGAAATTGTTGGGGGACTGAGCTTTCCAGGGCATCTTGAATCCAACAAGATATGGTACTCAAGAAAACTCTTGTTTCTATATGGATAAGACTGTATGAGAAAACCATTAAATACAGATTATTTTTCACTTTTTCTCATAAGGAGTCTCTGGAAAAGTGATTTTTGAAGTTAGTATCAAGAAAGGCCATATGTTACCAGAATTTGTGGTTGATTATTTATTTTATGAACACTTTTAATTGTATATACCTGGATGTAGGAGGTATCAAGTCATTTGAGGCCCACCTACAACTGTGGATTGGACTTTTTTGCATTTTCAGGTTTTTTCTCTGTCTTAACTTTATGTCATGTTCATGTTATTCCTATTTACTTATTCTTAATTCATGCTATTCACTTGTATTTTATGTCTCACTGTAGCAATCTTAAATCCATTTTTATGAGTAAAAGTCTTGATACACATATTCATATGTGTATACATTTGTATATATTAATTTTACACTTTAGTAACAGTAAAAGAAAATATGCACTGTTAGTGAATAACTGTCTCTTGCAACTTTCATTCCCAATTTGGTCTTTGCACACAAGCTCAGCAATTGCCCAGCAAGTGTAAAAGGTCAACAAAATGGAATGGGTAGTTTGTGCATGCAAAACACATGAAAGCCTGGAAGTCATACATGGGTATAAATGTAAATACTTGGGAGTTAATGCAAATACATTTCTGCTGAAATTACAAAGTTATAGAGAACACATCTAATTTTAAATTCCTAGTTTTTCCATTTCTATTCTCACATCTGTGCTCTTACTTGAATTCATATAGTCTTCTTGAACTAGGAAAGGTTGGTGAGACAATAGAGTTCAGAAGGGGGATGATTTCACTTAAATATGGCAGCAGACAACCGAAATCAGAACCCATGTGTCCTAATTCTGGGCATTTGGCTGCTTCCAGGAATTCACTTTGTTAAAAATGAAATTAGCATTCTAGCCCTAAGCTATGAAAGGAACTAAAATGACACTCCAATCCTCTTTCAGGTATTAGGAAAAAAACTTTTTATTTTAATCTAATTATGACATGAAACTTTGTTTTTAAAATTGCATTATATACATCTTACCATTCTAGTGGAAAGGAATCATCTCTCATCAAATAGGAGCATTTCCAAGATAGCATTCATTATTTTTCTAGTATAATTTTAGGTCCATTGCCTGGCATAATGGCCAATTAAATATTTTTTCTAGTTTAAGAGATTTTTAACTGATGCTCTTATAGCATAAATGTTAGGCATAGTGCGAATGGAGAACACTGGGAATCACAATTTTGCTCTTCCTTGATCATGGTTAGTGGTTTCTGCTGCTCCAGGTTGTCACACAGACAAGTAGTCATAGTGCTTCCCCCATTGCTGGCAACATTCCCGTCTCCTGCTTTTACCTCTCAGGAAGAAGGATTCTCAGTGCTCCATTACCATAACAAGCTATTCACTGAGCCAGTGTTTATGGGTCTTTGCTTCCTTAGGGTATTCAACCGGTAATATGAGCACAAATATTTATCAACTACTATTTTCCTACTTTTCCTCAGCATGTCTTAGATGATCATAATTATAGATATGACCTCAAATTAAAAAAAAAAAATCTAAGGAATTCTAATCATTTATACAACAATTTCACCTTTTCTACTCCAGTCCAACCTTGATGCTTGGTAAATGGGAAATTAAACATAGTTATTTTCTTCAAGGAAATTAAAGTCTAGTGACCTTTCATATGATTACAAAATAGAGTTAATAGAATAAATTATACTTTTCCATGTAAACACCTGGAAAAAGACCAAAGGAAAAGATATCAGAATACCTTTCTTATTCTCTCTCTCTCTCTCTCTCTCTCTTTTTTTTTTATCATTTAGATTGTCCCCAGTCAAGGTAAGTTCCAGCAGTTGAGAAGATAAACAATTCAGACTCACCTGAAATGAGGACAAATTAGATTAAAAATAAGATGATACACATTGTACAGTTTGCATTATAACTGTGATGTTAAGGCAGAAACACAGAACTGGTTCCCCAAAAGGAGTAACGTTCAGTTCAGCAAGAACACATTTCACCATAAGCCATTTAGTTGGGCCACTTGGGATTTTTAATGATCCAAAATGACAAGGTTGGGAAGAGGAGGATGCAGATATCTTAACTCATGGCATTCTTATTGGTCTTTTCCCAAAGAGGGAACTCAGAAATCCAAAGCCAATGGAAGAGAAAAATTTCACCAAAGTGAAGGAATTCATTCTTTTAGGATTCACAGCTGACTTGCAGTTACAGAGAATACTCTTTTTGATCTTCCTCATCATTTACATCTTCAGTCTCTTGGGGAATATGAGCATGATTTCTCTGATTTGTGCTGATTCTAGACTCCACACACCCATGTATTTTTTTATTGGGAACCTCTCATTCCTGGATATCTGGTATTCTTCTGTCTATGCTTCCCAAATCCTCATGACCTGCATCTCTGAAGACAAAAGCATCCCCTTTGCTGGCTGCTTGGTTCAGTTCTTCTTCTCCGCTGGGCTGGCCTATATTGAGAGTAATTTGTTGACTGCCATGGCTTATGACCGCTATGTGGCCATCTCCAATCCCCTGCTTTATTCTCAGGCAATGTCCCTAAGGTTGTGTGCCAGTCTTGTTGTGGCTTCATACTTTGTTGGCATTCTTAATTCAACCATCATCACCAGCAAAACATTTACCCTGAGCTTCTGTGCAAACAATGTCATTGATGATTTCTTCTGTGATTTGCCCCCTCTTGTGAAGTTGGCATGTGATGTGGAGGAGAGCTACCAAGCTGTGTTCTATTACATACTTGCCTCCAACATCATCAGTCCCACTGTACTAATTTTTGCTACCTATCTCTTCATCATTGCTGTCATTTTGAATATCCGCTCTACCCAAGGCCGTCTAAAGGCATTTTCTACTTGTGGGTCTCATCTAACAGCTGTCACTTTGTACTATGGTTCAATTCTCTTCATTTACTCCAGACCAAGCACTAGCTATGCCCTGGAACTGGATAAAGTGGTGTCTGTGTTCTACACTGTGGTGATTCCAATGTTGAATCCTTTGATCTACAGCTTAAGAAATAAAGATGTGAAAGATGCCTTGAAG